>NC_081439.1:11232041-11311454 GCF_949786415.1 Peromyscus eremicus | reverse complement strand
TTGCCTTTGTCCCTTCTCCCCAGGGTAGTAGAGTGAAACAGATCACCCATCAATCTCTGCCCCCTGCTTTTCTTCAAAGTTCTTCTCTGCATCAGCTTCAGATTTAAATTCACTATAAGCAATCCCTTTACTCTTCCCATCCTGGCTAACCAATCTGATCTCCAGGGCATCTTCAAATACTTCTTTTAATTCATCCTCAGTGATGTTGAAAGAAAGGTTCTTTGCTAAAAGTGTTCTTGCAGCTCGAACTTTCTTACTATCTCTTCCTTCTGGTTTTTCAAGTTTAATTTCATTGCCAAACACTTTTAAACCAGTGGGCTCCAAGGCCTTTTCTAGGTCTTCAGCAGACTCAAAGTCCACATAACCAAATTTCCTATTTGTACCAGTTCTGACATCCACAACAGCAAGATCATTTTTTAGCAAAAAGTTCACTAATGGCAACTTTTAATTCAGCAACAGACTTGTTTGGATTAAGGTTTCCAATGAATAGACTGAAAGGTGTAGTTGATTCTGAGCCTTTCACTTTCTGTTTCTTGGCTTCAGGAACTTCTTTCTGTTTGGTCATTTCCTTCTTCCGTTTTCCAGGTGCTGCTTTAACAGGCTCTTCCTCTTCTTCTTCTTCCTCATCTTCTTCCTCCTCCTCTTCATCATCGTCATCCTCCTCCTCCTCCTCCTCCTCCTCCT
Organism: Peromyscus eremicus; assembly: GCF_949786415.1. Classification (NCBI taxonomy): domain Eukaryota; kingdom Metazoa; phylum Chordata; class Mammalia; order Rodentia; family Cricetidae; genus Peromyscus; species Peromyscus eremicus. The sequence continues at coordinate 11,310,770 of NC_081439.1, read as the reverse complement.
CCTCCTCCTCCTCCTCCTCCTCCTCCTCTTCAGCCACATTCTTGGCTTTCACAGGAACAACTTTTGCAGGAGCTTGCTTTCCTTTAGCAGGTGTGATCTCCATAGCTTCTTCTTCGGAGTCATCTTCCTCTTCCTCTTCCTCTTCCTCATCCTCATCTTCATCCTCATCCTCTGAGGCCGGAGCAGCAGCAGCTACTTTAGATGCTCAGATTCATTCTCTTCCTCATCATCTTCATCCTCATTACTGTCATCCTCCTCATCGTCGTCTTCATCCTCATCACTGTCTTCCTTCTTGGCATTCTTACCATTCTTAGCCGCCTTGGCTGGAGTGATGGCTCCCTTCTTACCAGGGGTTGCTACCACTGCTTTTGCGGCTCCCTTCTTACCAGGTGTAGCAACGGCTTTAGCTGGTGTAACTGCCTTCTCAGCGGGTGTGGCTGCTGCCTTTTTGCCAGGGGTAGCAACAGCTTTCTTAGCTTGTGAAACAACTCCCTTCTGTGCTGGAGTTGTGGTAGCCTTCTCGCCTTTTTTTCTGAGGGATTACAACCTCTTCTCCACTGCTGTCATCTTCTTCATCTTCTAACATTTCTTCGTCTTCACTGTCTTCTTCCACCTCCTTTGGGGGAGGAGCCATTTTCTTGGAGTCACCGTAGGTTTTGCCGGCTGGACCACGTGCGACAGGAGGCGGGGCCCGGCGTGCGCCGGTTGCACGCGTTGGGTCCCATCTCCACGAGGCGGGCCTGGCGCCCCCTCCCCACTCCCGGCTCCTCTGGCCTCAACCCCTCCCCTACACACACCCCGACCCCCGGGCGCACTCAACATCCCCCCTTTTTTTTGTTTTTTCAAGACAGGGTTTCTCTGTGTAGCTCTGGCTGTCCTGGATCTCGCTCTGTAGACCAGGCTGGGCTTGAACTCACAGAGATCCTCCTGCCTCTGCCTCCCGAGTGCTGGGATTAAAGGCGTGCGCCACCGCCCGGCAAGAGACCTTGTCTTAAAGCAGGGGGAAAAAAGACTATTATGGTTCCCACCACAAGTGTGCTTTCTCTTTCTCTCTTTCCCCCTGCTTCCCTCTAGCTCTCTCTCAGGGTTTCTATTACTGTGATAAAATACTGTGGCCAAAATCAACTTAGGAAGGAAAGTTGTTATTTCACCTTACAGCTTTTAAGTCCGTCACTGCGGGAGACCATGACAGGAACCTGGAGATACGGACTGATGCCGAGGCCATGGAGCCAGCATGCTGCCCCCCACCTTGCTCTTCACAGCTTGCTCAGCCTGCTTTCTTATAGAACCCAGGACCACCAGCCCAGGGGTGGCACCACCCACAGTGAGCTGGGACCCCCCAAATCAATTCTCAATCGAGAAAATACCCCACAGGCCAATCTAGTGGGTCATTTTCTCAGGTGAGCTTCCCTCGTCCAAAATGGCTCTAGCTTGGGTCAAGTTGACAGGCACGAAACCCAGCCATCATGTAAAGAAGTTCAGGATTTTGGGTGATGGCTCAGTGTGTAAAACACTTGCCCCATATGCATGGAAAAAAAGCTGAGTTGAATCCCCAGCTCCCGTGTAAATGATGGGCAGGTATGGTACCCTTCCTGCCATCCCAGCAGTGCATGGGGGAGGCAGAGACGGGGGGGGGGGGCTCCTCAGGGCAAAACTAGTGAAACTGGTGAGCTCTGAGTTCAAATGAGAGCCCCTGCCCCAATATATTAAGAAAAGAGTGAGCTGGAGAGATGGCCAGAGTGGTTAAGAGCACTGACTGCTCTTTTAGAAGTCCTGAGTTCAATTCCCAGCAACCACATGGTGGCTCACAACCATCTGTAATGAGATCTGGTGCCCTCTTCTGGCCTGCAGTCATACATGCTGTATACATAATAAATAAATAAATCTTTAAAAAAAAAAGTATATAGAACACCAAATAGACTAGACCAGTCTATTATTATTTAAAAAAAAAAAGAAGAGAATAATACTTGGGCCATGGCCTGAGCCGTCATTACCACTTCATACAGAAAATAAAGCTAGCGTAGCCGGTGCTGAGGATCACTGAGGGGAGAGGAGAAACCGACCACTAGATGTAGCACCTTCTGTTTTTTTTTTTTTTAAAGATTTATTTGTTATGTATACAGTATTCTGCCTGCGTACCAGAAGAGGGCACCAGATCTCATTACAGATGGTTGTGAGCCACCATGTGGTTGCTGGGAATTGAACTCAGGACCCCTGGAAGAGCAACCAGTGCTCTTAAGCTCTGAGCCATCTCTCCAGCCCCCTTCTGTTCTTTTGACACTGATCCCCAAGAAGCTCAAGTGGCCTTGAACTCCCTGCTGCTCCAGATCCTCTTGCCCCGACCTCTAAAACACTAACATTGATAGACAGCGTACTCTGCCTTTTTTTTTTTAAACATTTTTAATGGTTTATTTATTTTTTTTATTTTTTATTTTTCTGAGACAGGGTTTCTCTGTGTAGCCCTGGCTGTCCTGGAACTCGCTCTGTAGACCAGGCTGGCCTTGAACTCACAGAGATCCGGCTGACTCTGCCTCCGGAGTGCTGGGATTAAAGGCTTATGCCACCACTGCCTGGCCAGTTTATTATTTTATTTTAGATAGATATCACATATCCCCAGACAGTCTGGAATTTTCTATGTATTGGAGAATGACCTTCTCACAAAGGTTGGGAGTGTAAGCATGTATATTAAACACAGTATCTCAACAAAAAAAAAGAGAGTAATAGAAGAAGACATTTGATGTCAATTCTGGTTTTCACCTGCACCTGCATGCACACATGCACTTACAACACACACACACACACACACACACGCACGCACGCACGCACGCACGCACACGCACACACACAAACACACACACGCACACACACACACACACACACACACACACACACACACACGAGTCCAGGTTACCCTGTTAGAAGAGTCACAAGAGAAGACCTGGAGGATAAAGGCCGTATGTATACATACAGAAAATTTAAATCTACATTCTGTATATGAGAGAGAATATGTGATATCTGACTTATTTTTAGAATGGTGTTCTTTAGCTCCTGCAAATGATGTAGTTTTACTCTTCTTTATGGTTGGGAAAAACCAACTCCATTATGTATGTACCACATTTTTTTAGTCATTCATCTGTCAACAGGCATCTAGGTTGGTTCTATAGCTCAGCTTTTGCAAATAGTCACAATAAACATACTCTGTGGTATGCTGATTTAGGTTCCTTTGGGTATACACCATTCTATACCCGGGTCACAAGGTAGATCTACTTTTACTTTTGAAGGACCTCTATAGTGGCTACACTAGTTTACATTTCTGCTAGCATTGAGTAGAGGTTATATACCACTTGCCAGGCTGTGGCACACACTTTTAATCCCAGCACTCGGGAGGCAGAGCCAGGCAGATATCGGTGAGTTTGTAGGCTAGTCTGGTCTATAGAGCGAGTTCCAGAGCTGTTACACAGAAAAACCTTGTCTCAAAAAACAAAATAAATAAATAAATAAATAGATAGATAGATAGATAGATAGCTAAACATAGATAGATAGATAGATAAACATAGATAGATAGATAGATAGCTAAACATAGATAGATAGATAGATAGATAGATAGCTAAACATAGATAGATAGATAGATAGATAGATAGATAGATAGATAGATAGATAAACATAGATAGATAGATAGATAGATAGCTAAACATAGATAGATAGATAGATAGATAGATAGATAGATAGATAGATAGATGGATGGATAGACAGATAGATATAAAGAAAGAGGAGAAAAGAAAAAGAAAAAAAAAGGAGCCAGGCGGTGGTGGCACACACCTTTAATCCCAGCACTTGGGAAGCAGAGGCAGGTGGATCTCTATGAGTTTGAGACCAGCCTGGTCTACAGAGTGAGTTCCAGGACAGTCAGGGCTACACAGAGAAACTCTGTCTCGAAAAACCAGAAAAGAAAAAGAAAAAGAAAAAAGGCCCCTTGGCAGCTTTCGTTGTTATTTGTTTCCTTGATAGGTAGCCATTCCAACTGGAGCAAGATGCAATCTCAGTAATCTCAATGTACCTTTTGTTTGGTTTTCGAGACAGGGTTTCTCTGTGTAGCTTTGGTGCTTGTCCTGGAACTCGCTCTGTAGACCAGGCTGGCCTCGAACTCACAGAGATCCACCTGGCTCTGCCTCCCGAGTGCTGGGATTAAAGGTGTGTGCTGTCACTGCCCAGCTTTCTATTGTTTTCTTTAATTCCTCTCTGTAATGTTTTCAAGTTTTCATTGTACTATCTTTCACTACCTAATTAGATTTATTCATAAGTACTTTATTAGTTTTTGAAACTATTACCAATGAGACTTTTTCGGATTCCTTTCTAAACATGCTTGTTATTGATGTATAGAAAAGCTACAGATTTTTATGTTGATTTCGTATCCTGTTTTTCCTTAGTTTTTATTTGTAATCATAAGCTTAACTCTGCATTACAGCTAGACTTGGAGGTGAATAATGAAAATACCTCCAAAAAACTGCAGTTAGAACACCAAGATTACTGGATATTGTGAGATGGGGCAAAGGTGCTCTCCTGAGCTAGGGAAGAAATTGTCTAGTGGTTTACATAAACGCAACCCAAAAGCATTTAGAGGTGTCCACGGTCAACAGTGGTGATCTTCTTCCTGCACCCCAAGTGCCCCGTGGCTTTCATAATGCTCATGCCTTCTTTCATTTTCCCAAAGACCACATGTTTGCCATCCAACAACCCAGTCTTCACAGTGCAGAAGAAAAACCAGAAACTACTTGTGCATGCATGAGTGCAGGTGCCTCAGAGACCAGAAGAAGGCATCGAATTCCCTGGAACTGGAGTTACAGGTGGTGTGAGCCACCATGTGGGTGCGGGGAATCGAACTATCTCTCCAGCTCCAGTCACTGATCATTTTTATGAGCAGACTTTTGAATTCTTTGGCTTCAACAAATACAGTGCTTTTGGATATGGCAATTGAGTTACCTTCTGGAGGTGCCAGGCTGCCTTGCGTTTTCATGGCTCCCATGTTTGAGAGTTGCACTTTGTACATCTGTTGGTATGGATATCTCATCTAGTTTTACTTGGGGAATCTCCTTAGAAGCCTTTTTTGTTTGTTTGGTTTGGTTTGGTTTTTGAGACCCTATTTAAAAAAAAATTCACCTCAAAAGTTCTATACTTTTTTTTTCCGGGGTGGGGGGTGTCTCACTGTGTAACATTCCTGCTGTCCTGGAACTCACTTTGTAGACCAGGCTGGTTTTGGACCTGCCTGCTTCTGTCTCCCAAGTGCTGGGATTAAAGGCGTGAGTCATCATGCACACTTTTTTCTTTTTAAAAATTTCTTTATAATGTGTGTGTGTGTGTGTGTGTGTGTGTGTGTGTACATGTCTACACGTGTGTGCAGAGCACCCGTGGGTATCACAGGACAACTGTCGAGAACTAGTTATCTCTACTGTGAGTTCCAGGGATTGAACTCAAGTAGTCAGGCTTTCATGACAAGTCCCTTTACTCTTTAGCAGTCATTTCTGGAGGACTCAATCCCAAACACTATTCAGAAAGGAGAAAATCACTAGAGTAGCAACACCAGACCAGAGAAGATACAGAAACACAATCAAAACTGTGTAAAGCCAGGTACTATACCACCACCAACCACTGGACAAAAAAGACAATGGAGACTATACTAAACTTTAAAAGTTACTTGGGAGCCAGGCAGTGGTGGCACACACACCTTTAATCCTAAGATTAAAGACAGAGGCAGGCAGATCTCTGCGAGTTCAAGGTCAGCCTGTTCTACAAAGTGAGTTCCAGGACAGCCAGAGCTACACAGAGAAACTCTGTCTCGGGGGAAAAAAAAAAAAGAAGAAAAAAGTTACTTGGGGTAAAAGTAAAAGTAGTAAATGAATGAAATAAAGGAAGGAGGGCAGGAAAAAGCACAGGTTCTGGGAGCAAGGTTAAATGAAAAAGAATAAGGTAATGAACAGAGAGAGAAAAGAGAAAGAAATTAAAGAGCGTGACAGCAGCCAGACTTGGCAGCACAGGCCTGGAAGCCCTTCCCTTTCAGCCTTACGGCAGGAATGAGGCGGCTGAAATCAAGTGCTCTGCAGGAAGATCACAAGTTCACGGCCTTCCAAACCTAGAGAGTGAATTCAGGTCCAGCCTGGGCAACTTAGCAAGATCCTGTCTCGAAAAGAAAAACATAAAAAAGTGACTCTATACCTCAGTAGTGGAGGGCTGACCAAGCATGTAAGAAGCCCAATTTAGGCTTGAATGAGATCGAACTTACAATCTCCAGTGCAAAAAAAAAAAAAAAAAAAAAAATTGCATAGCAAAGGGAAAATTATGTAAACAAATTAGATGGATGTGAGAAGATGAATACAAATAAAAACACAAAAGACTAAAATATGAAATAAAAATGATATAAAAACATGGAAACAAAAAAATATAAGAAGCAAAAAAAAAAATAATAACAATGGGCGGTGGTGGCGCACGCCTTTAGTCCCAGCACTTCAAAGCTACACAGAGAAAGCCTGTCTCCAATAAAAGAGAAGAAAAGAAGCAGCGGGGTGGTAAAAGAGAAGCACCGGTGTAGTTCTTCCAGGTCCTCTACTATGGGAGTAGTTCTTCCAGGTCCTCTACTATGGGAGTAGTTCTTCCAGGTCCTCTACTATTGGTGTAGTTCTTCCAGGTCCTCTACTATTGGAGTAGTTCTTCCAGGTCCTCTACTATTGGTGTAGTTCTTCCAGGTCCTCTACTATGGGAGTAGTTCTTCCAGGTCCTCTACTATTGGTGTAGTTCTTCCAGGTCCTCTACTATTGGTGTAGTTCTTCCAGGTCCTCTACTATTGGTGTAGTTCTTCCAGGTCCTCTACTATTGGTGTAGTTCTTCCAGGTCCTCTACTATGGGAGTCTGCAGGTGGACAGGCGGGTGCTCGATGCTTTGGAAGTGTCCTCCTTTCTTCTCGTTTAGGTTGGTACCAAGTCTATATTGGTCAAATGTCAGATGCTGACAGCTGTCTTCTCCTTAGAAGATACCTCTTTGTGCATAGCAGGAGCCTCTGATGGCTACACATAGCTTTGCAAGCTGTACACTGGACAAGTTCCCACACAGTCCAGAGACTTCTCAGTTTGTACACCTCTGAATGGCTCTGAATGGCTAGTGCTCTAGCCAGGAGGTGTCTGAGTATGTTGGGAATTGGGGAAGCAAACCCAGCACGAAGATCTGCTTTTAAATACCACACAGCCTGCCGAGGGGACCATGCAGATCTGAGTGGCCTGCTGGCCTGGACTGCTGCCAAAGGCCATTTCTGGGTCTGTGGCCCTACCGCAGCCAGGGTCTGTGTTGGTATCAGTAGCTCCTGGTGCCATCAAGGGCAGTGCCGAGGGTTTGGGCCACCACCTGGGTTGATATCTGTGATCTTTTTTTTTTTTTTTTTTTTTTTTTTTAAGATTTATTTATTTATTATGTCTGCATGTATGCCTACTGGCCAGAAGAGGGCGCCAGATCTCATTACAGATGGTTGTGAGCCACCATGTGGTTGCTGGGACTTGAACTCAGGACCTTTAGGAAGAGCAGCCAGTGCCCTTAACCACTGAGCCATCTCTCCAGCCCATTACCTGTGACTTCTATTGCCACTGAGGGCTGTGGATGCCTGGGATCTGGACAGCCACCTGAGACCATGTTGGTGGCCTTGCTGCCGTCAACACCATACTGGTCTGGGTGGCCTATGCTGCCACTGGGGCCACAGTGACGTCTGGGCGTGAGGTGCTGCTGAGGACCATGTCTGGGTCCGTGGTCCTGCTGCAGCTGGGGTCTGTGATGATGCCACTGGGGTTCATAGGAACCATGCATGTTGAACTCCTAGGGCCATGCTGAGCTGGCCCCGCCCCTCACTGGCCCTGGGATAGTTGGCCCTGCCCCTTGTTAGACACTACAGCGGGAGAGCTGGCCCCCTGCACTCCGGAGAGATGGCCCCACACCACACCACTGGTGTGGGAGAGCTGGCCCCCCGCACTCCGGAGAGATGGCCCCACACCACACCACTGGTGCGGGAGAGCTGGCCCCTATGGCATGGGCCTAGGAGGGGTGGTCCCAGTGGCCTGGACGGACCAGCTAAGCTACCACCCAGACCCACATCCTAGGCCTTTTATTGGTCCACCCTAACGTCTACCCCATCTATGATGGACTGCGGGAAAGGACTGGTCGTGCAGAACGATAACCACAGGATCTCCACGACTCGGGGCAACAGCAGGGATGTCCGAGAGGAGTTTCGGTGAAGGGCCAGTGATGATGGTGTACCAGAGGTCTTGAACCGGACCAATGACTCATTGCAATGAACATTGGTGGGTGGGGCTGATTGGACAAAAAGGTATACTTCCTGACACACGGCAGCACCCAGTGCCGTTAGGATGAATGAAGAGGTGTTGGAAAGATGGAAGAGCGAGGTGGATTTTTTTTTGCGTTTTTTTTTTTTGTTGTTGATTTTGGGGTTTTTTTGGGGGGGGGCTGCAGTGGTGAGGGAAGGATATGGAAGGACTGAAGGTGAGCGGGACTGGGGTGCATGATGTGAAATTCCCTAAGAATCGGTAAAGAGTTATGTTAAAATTATCTTAAAAATAAAGCCGGGTGGTGGTGGCACATGTCTTTAATCCCAGCATTCAGGAGGCAGAGACAAGGGGATCTCTGTGAGTTCAAGGCCAGCCTGGACTACGGAGTGAGTTCCAGAACAGCCAGGGCCTGTCTCGAAAACAAAAAAATGTTTAAGGTTGCTTTGCAGTGAATGTAAGGAATCACAATGATGAAGAATAGACTCTATCCCAAAGACTATAAATGCTGTGGCAATCATAAAGCAAGACAGTGTGGAAAGGACTGGGCAGCAATGGAAGGGGAAAAAAGCCTAAGCCAAGAGACAAGGTGGATGGGTTCTGGTGAAAAGCAGCCTGGTAGTCCTACCCACGAGCCCACACCCTTGAAAGCCTCCAGCTGGAGGGTTTGGTGAGGTAGTGATTGCTCGTGCATGATACGGTGGTCAGCATTTGAGAGGGGGTCCAATCTATCTTTATCATAACCCAAAGGGCCTTGGCCAGGTGCCTTCTCCAGAGGGAGCCTATTGGTTAAGACTGAGCTCCTCTGGGGATCAGAAAACAAGGACCAATCACAAGACAAGAAGCCCTGAGAGACAACCTGTCACACACAGCCCCTGGGTGGGGACGGCTGTGAAAGTCAATCATGGAGAGAGAGGAGGCCTGACTCATGTTCACCCAAAAGTTCAGGTGGCAAGCCTGGAGAGATGGCTCAGTGGTTAAGAATGCAAGGGCTGGAGAGATGGCTCAGTGGTTAAGAGCACTGGCTGCTCTTCCAGAGGTCCTGAGTTCAATTCTCAGCATCCACATCGTGGCTCACAACCATCTCCAATAGGATCTGATGGCCTCTTCTGTCATGCAGGCATACATGCAAATAGAGCTCTCATAAAGAAAAGAGTGCACACTGCTCTTCCAGAGGACCCAAGTTTGGTTCCCAGAACCTACATTAGACAGCTAACAACTGCCTGTTACTCCTGTTCCCAGGGGAATCTCACACCTTTTGGCTTCCAAAGCCACCAGTACTCTGTGCATACAGTGTGCCCACACACATACACACACCTTAAAATAATAAAAATAAATCCTTTTAAAATTCTAGCTCTGTAGACCAGGCTGGCCTCGAACTCACTGAGATCCACCTGCCTCTGGAATTAAAGGAGTGCACCACCGCTGGGATTGAAGGTGTGAGCCACCACCGTCAGTTAAAAAAAAAAAAAGGAAATTTAATGATTTGTTTTTATGTGCATTGGTGGTTTGTCTGCATGTATGTGTGTGGGGGAGGGTGCCAGATTCCCTGGAACTGGAGTTACAGACAGCTGTGAACTGCCATGTGTTGGGACTTCAACCCAGGTCCTCTGGAAGAGCAGCCAGTGCTCTTAACCACTGAGTCATCTCTCCAGCCCAAAACATTTTTTAAAAAGTTTGTTTTTTCTTGAGACAAGGTCTCTCTATGTAGTTCTGGTTGGCCTGGAACTCACTATGTAGATCAAGCTGGCCTCAAACTCATAGAGATTTGCCTGCCTTTGCCTCCCAAGTGCTGGAACTAAAGGCATGTGGCAACATACTTGACCAGAAGGCAGCTTTTAATTTACCACCTTCTACAGTTTCATCTCCATATTTGAATTACTATCAGAAGGCTACTAACATTTGGAATATTTGCCATAAGCTTAGGTTTGAAATCTTTTTTTTTGTTGTTTTTGTTTTTCAAGACAGGGTTTCTCTGTGTAGCTTTGTGCCTTTCCTGGGACTCACTTGGTAGCCCAGGCTGGCCTTGAACTCACAGAGATCTGCCTGCCTCTGCCTCCAGAGTGCTGGGATTAAAGGTGTGTGCCACCATCGCCTGGCCTTAGGTTTGAAATCTTAACAGATTAAAACTCAGAAAAGAAGACATGGATGATGGACTAGTTAACATATGCCAGGATCTGTGCTCTACAACAGGAGGGTAGCTTTCACAAAGATGATGGACTAGTTAACATATGCCAGGATCTGTGCTCTGAAATAGGAGGGTAGCTTTCACAAAGATGAGACCAACCTGGGCTGTATATAGTGAGGCCCAGCTGGGGATATGGCTTCAGTTGGTAGAGTGCTTGCCTGGCATACATGAAGCCCTGGGTTCCATCTCCAGCTCCTCATAAAACCGAATGTGGTGGCACATACCAGTAATCCCAGCACTTAGGAGGTAGTGGAAGGAGAATCAGAAGTTCAAGGTCATGCTTGGCCACAAAGTGAGTTCCAAGTTAGTCTGTGGTAAAAGAGAGATCCTGTTTCAAAAAGGAAAAAAAAATTGATAGGGCAGAGGTATCATACAACTTTAATCTCAACATTTTGGGAGGCAGAGGCAGGTGGATTTCTGTGAGTTTGAGGCCAGCCTGGTCTACGGACTGAGTTCCAGGACAGCCAGGGCTACACAGAGAAACCCTGTCTTGAAAAACCAAAAGAAAAAAAGATTTAACCCTGTTGTAGAATATTAATTTAAGGTGTATTACATTTGTTTATGCTGTGGAACATTTGTTTAATGATGCAAAGATGTGTTGCATTTTTTTTTCAAGACAGGATTTCTCTGTAGCTTTGGAGCCTGTCCTGGAGCTTGCTCTGTGAACCAGGCTGGCCTCGAACTCACAGAGATCCGCCTGGCTCTGCCTCCCAAGTGCTGGAACTAAAGGTATGCACCACCACCGCCCGGCTTATTCAGTTGAAATTTCTATCTAGGATCATTTCTTTTGACAGAAGCATAGATTTTGTGTTTCTTGCAGATTATTTCTGCTAGTAACTGATGTTCTCCAATGTTTACTTGCATAAACTTTTTATTTAATAATTATTTTAAAGGATATTTTTGCTAGATCGATATTTAAGTTTCTGTATTTTGAAGGCATTTTTGAAATCAAGCACATGGTTTGTCTGGGAAGTCAAAGAATCTTCCTGTTTCACATTTGAAAGAATTCAAAGGTAATTGAAGTAACTTGTTTGAGGGTGTATAGTTTTTCTTTTCCTTTAATTTCCCTTTACTGTACTATGATGTGACTACTCAGCAAGTTCCAGGACAGCCAGAGCTACACTGAGAAACCCTGTCTCTGAAAAACAAACAAACAAACAAATCAAACCAAATCAAAGTCCTACAACAAAAGAAACAAGCGGGTGAACTGAGCGGCCAAGTCCTTACTTAAGGCCGGCACAGGGGGCTCTTGATTTTCTTTGTTTAGAGAGGGGGCCTTCCTAGTGAGGCCTAGGTAGAAGGCAACGGTACCAGTGAGGACTAGGGGCGAAATAGTGGGAAAACGAACCAAGAACATGGTTCAAGTTCAGACAAGAAGGCGTTGGTAAAGTGAATACACTGGGTTCCCTAACAGACAAGACAAACAGTAATAATGGAATAGAAGGTTCCAATTCGAGGTCGGATGACCAGGCTGGCCTTGCACTCATAGAGATCTGCTTGCCTCTACCTCCCAAGTGCTAGGATAAAATACATGTATCTCCAGGCGGTGGTGGTGCACGCCTTTAATCCCAGCACTTGGGAGGCAGAGGCAGGCGGATCTCAGTGAGTTCGAGGCCAGCCTGGTCTACAGAATGAGATCCAGGAAAGGCGCAAAGCTACACAGAGAAACCCTGTCTCGAAAAACAAAACAAACAAACAAACAAAAAAGTGTGTTAAAAATACATGTATCGCCATGCCCAGCAGGGGCAGGATTTTTGATTCGTTACCAATTGCTCTGTTTGAATAGCTAGATGAGACGCAGGTGCTGATGTTGGACTAGTTAGTACATCTTTGCATTCAAACTAAAGGGGCAGTCGTGGAACGGTAGTTAGCAGAGACCTAACGAGACCCCAGAGTGGCTTGGGGTCAGACCACAGAAGAAGGGGTGAGGGATAACTGAATAACCATTTGGGTGTAAGTGCAATGAATCAAAATGGGAGTAGACTCTGGAGTAGGAAAACAGAGCCTGGAGTCTTGAATTCAGACCAAGGAGGCAGTGCTGTGAGGATTGAGAACAACCACGTGCCAGGCATGGTGGCCCACACTTGCAGTCCCAGTGCTCAGCATTAATGTGGAGGAAGAAGGACCACCATAAATCCCAGGCTAGCCCGAAAAAAGAAAAAAAAAGTCATAACCGCATAAGTTCAACGACAGGCCTTCAGGGTACTATTGATAAAGAAGTAATCAGAGAATCCACTGGAAAGTCCAAAGCAGAGGCAGTTTAAGGACTTTAGAATAGTTAAATTGCTGTGTTAGCTTACTAGACCAGCTATAGGGGTAAACAAGTCTTGACTAAGAATCAGAAGAAAGAGCAAGAAAAACTCTGATTAGGAACCAAATACATTGATGGTGAAATGACTTTAAAAGAGAGCCCTAGTTTGAGAATAGGCTGGGAATACTGATGCTGTAATGGACTAGACCTCAAGGTCAGGTCTGAGTCTTTTTGTTTTGAATTTTGAATTTTATTTATGTGTATGGTGTTTTTTTTTTTTTTAAAGATTTATTTATCATGTATACAATATGCCTATACGCCAGAAGAGGGCACCAGATCTCATTGTAGATGGTTGTGAGCCACCATGTGGTTGCTGGGAATTGAACTCAGGACCTCCGGAAGAGCAGCCAGTGCTCTTAACCTCTGAGCCTTCTCTCCAGCCTTCATTACTATTTTTTTTATTTTCATTTATTTTATTATTATTTTTTTTTTCTCCAGCCCGTGTATGGTGTTTTGTCTGCATGCGTCTATGAACTATGTGTATGCACAGTGCCCATACAGGTCAGAAGAGGGAGTCAGATTACTTGGAACTGGAGTTGCACGCAGTTGTGAGCTGCCATTTGTGTGCTGGGAATTGAACCTGGGCCATCTGAAAGAGCAGTCAGTGCTTTTAACCACTAAGCCATCTCTCCAGACCCCCTTTTTTTGAGGGGGGGGGGAGGCAGGTTCTCACCATTGAATTTTGGCTGGCCTGGAACTCACTGTGTAGACAAGACTGGCTTCTTAACTCACAGATATCCATCCACCTGTCTCTGCCTCCCAAGTCTTGGGATTAAAGATACGTGCCACTACACCCAGCAAAATGGTCTGTGTTCAGAATCAAACAATTAAAATGACGTAGATTCTGGAAACAACCTAGATGCCCGTCAACTGAAGAATGGATTAAGAAAATGTGGTACATATACACAATGGAGTACTACTCAGCAGAGAAAAACATGAAATTTGCAGGCAAATGGATGGAACTAGAAAATATCACCCTGAGTGAGGTAACCTAAACCCAGAAGGACAAACATGGTATGTACTCACTCATAAGTGGATACTAGATATAAAGCAAAGAACAATCAGACTGCAACCCACAGAACCAGGGAGGCTACCTAGCAGGGGGGACCTTAGGATGACTGTGGCTTATAATAAGTTTTGGTTTTACTCAATTACTGAGCAAGCCTCAATGAAACATTTCACTATTAGGAAAAGAATTTATACTGTATCAAACTGATAATAGATAAGTAAGTAAGTAAGTAAGTAAATAAATAAATAAATAAATAAATAAAAATGAAAAAAAATGACGTAGGTTCAGAGAAACCTGAAGGTTCAATAGTTCAAAAGAGGCCCAGGTGGTGGTGCCCCCTAGCACTTAGAATGGGGAGTCATGAAGATCAGGACTTTAAGGCCGGCCTCAGCTACATAGTATTTGAGGCCAGCCTCACTTACTTGAGACCCTATCTCTAAAACCAAAGGGGGGGGGGCGTGTGTTCTAAAGGAGGCAGAGGCTGGTGGACCTTTTTGAGTTAGAGGACAAATCTACAGAATGAGTTCCAATTTATTGGGGCTATGTAGTAACCCCCGCCTCAAAAACGAAACAAAAACCACCACCACAACAAAAGAGATTTGGGGTTGTCCTAAAACCAGAAGAGGCCTTTACACTGCTGAGAACACAAGGGGAAATGAGGAACACACAGGGTTGTCTCTCAAGACCAAAGATGTCTATAGCCTAGGTGATCCTTCCCCTATCTGGAGGGCCAGGCTATACAAAAGCTCCCCCAACCAGGACCACGGGTACTTCATAGTCGAGGTGACCTTTGTGTTATTTGCATGGCCAGAGGCTCCCCCAAGCTCCCCCAACCAGAGCCAGAGGTAATTAATAGCCCTGATGACCTCTATGCTGTCTGTATGACAGAGACCACACCAGATCCTCCCCTAGGCCCTTAGGATAACACATGTAGCCTATCTCGAGAACACATCTTCATGGAAGAAGTGACATGTACTTTGAGAAGAGTTTCAATGTAATTATGCCTCTTTGTGCACAGGGGATTGTGTTATACTAGGAAACTTCTTTCCAAATTATACTGTACTCAAATATGCTTGCAATACTGCCTAGTGTCAGACTAGAGGTTTGAACCAACACCAGACACTGAGTTGTGCTGAATAGGATTTTTGTTTTTGTTTTTGTTTTTTTGAGATAGGGTTTCTCTGTGTAGATTTGGAGTCTGTCCTGGATCTCGCTTTGTAGACCAGGCTGGCCTCGAACTCACAGAGATCCACCTGCCTCTGCCTCCCTAGTGCGGGGATTAAAGGCGCGCGCCGCCGCCGCCGCCGCCGCCGCCGCCGCCGCCGCCGCCGCCGCCGCCGCCGCCGCCACCACTACGACCTGGCCTGAACCGGATTTTTTCATTTTAATTTTTATTTTCTATGCATTGGTATTTTTGCCTGCATGCATGTCTGTGTGAGGGTGTCAGATCCTCTGGAACTGGAGTTACAGACAGTTGTGAGTTGTCATGTGGGTTCTGAGAATTGAGGTCCTCTGGGAAGAGCAGCCTGTGCTCTGAACCACCGAGTCATCTCTCCAGCCCTAACTGCTGTAATCTTAAGCATCCTTTATTCATTTTATTTTTGGTTGACATATTTGCATTTATATGGGATGAGGGACACATTGTGGTTCATTGGCTAATGATACATAAGATTCTTTGGGTTTGGGAACAAAAAAGCTCAAAAACAACTTAAGAAAAGTAGAGGAGCCGGGCGGTGGTGGTGCACGCCTTTAATCCCAGCACTCGGGAGGCAGAAGCAGGCGGATCTCTGTGAGTTCGAGGCCAGCCTGGGCTACAAAGTGAGTTCCAGGAAAGGCGCAAAGCTACACAGAGAAACCCTGTCTCGAAAAAACAAAAAAAGTGCCAGTATCGTGCATGGGCAGTGGTGGGGCGCGATTCTGATTTGAGCACTAGGGAGGCAGAGGCAGGAGGATCTCTATGAGTGTGAGGCCAGCCTGATCTACAAAGCCAAGTTCCAGGACAGCCAGGGCTACACAAAGAAACCCTGTCTTGAAAAACCAACAAAACACCAAAACAAAACAGGAAAAAGTTGACATGAGATAAAACGTGTGAGGTCTGAAATTATGGCTTTTTCTCCTCAGTTTCCTCCCATCCCTCTCACGTGGCTCAGAGAACCAAATACCGGAGACCAGAGGAGTGAAATGTGTGAGGGAAAGAAAAGATCAGGAGAGAGCGGGGCTCATGGAAAAGGGAAAGGGGAAGGGGGAATCGAACCTGAAGGGTCCAGGCACTGTATCCCAGTACGCTGCCTCAAGACCACAACAAGCCTTAGCAGAGTCTGCCTAAACGGGCTTATGAAGCTGCTGTGACGTATGTTAACGACTCCGGAAGTCAGGACTTAGAATGTAGCTAGATCCACTTCCACGGACCCAAGACTCAGAATCGGTTAAAAGTGCCCTCCTTGCGTGAACCTACAGTTCTCAAAACCACAGTAAACTGACTTTTAAGGGACCCAACACTTTGAGAACTCCCCTAAAAAATCCACCTGTGACCCAATTGACCGTTGGTGGTGTTGATCACGTGAGGAACGTCAATCATCTCTGCAAAGCCAAGTAATGCTTAGGTCCAGTACCTGACACATATCACCTTCTCAATAAATGTCTGTATTCTGTAGATGTTCTGTGTAAGGTCCTGTGTGGGAGACAGGTGAGAAGATTGAAGAAATCACCTGGTCCATCGCTACTGGATATTTGGGTATTTGTAGCCATAGGAACAATAGCTGCTGTAATATTTTTAAAATGGTTTATTTATTTCTATTTTATGTGCATTGGTATTTTTGCCTGCATGTATGTCTGTGTGAGGGTGTGGGATCCTCTGGAACTGGAGTTACAGACAGTTGTGAGTTGTCATGTGGGTGCTGAGAATTGAGGTCCTCTGGGAAGAGCAGCCTGTGCTCTTAACCACCGAGTCATCTCTCCAGCCCTAGCTGCTGTAATCTTACGTATTCTTTATTAATTTTATTTTTGGTTGACATATTTGCATATATATGGGATGAGGGACACATTGTGGTTCATTGGCTAATGATACATAAGATTCTTTGGGTTTGGGAACAAAAAAGCTCAAAAACAACTTAAGCAAAGCAGGGAAATCAGGCAGTGAAGGGAATCGAACCTAAGGTCTTCTACACCAGAACCCAGAACTCTGCCCCTAGGCTACATTCCCAGGGGGCACGGCGGCCTCTCAAATGGCATAAAAAAGACTATGACCCAGGCTAGAGAGTACTAGTGAAGTCAAGACTGATAACCTAGCTAAACCCATTTCCACAGACCTAAGACTCAGAACACTGTGCTTCTAGCTAAAGGACACTAGGGTACAAATAGTTAGCAATGAACTGTTTATCTAAAAATGGAAGAAAGACGGTTAAATGTGCTGATCTTACAGGTTCAAGACACACAATATCTCCAGCCCCCCACCCTTCCTCACTTCACGCCTCACCTTCACAGTTTCTAGGTCTCCATTCTGACTTCCCGCTCATTCATTGGATACTCATGGACTCTCCAAACCACTGGTGCAGGTTTTTTTTTAATCAATCTTAGCTGTAGCTCACAATCTCTCCATCTACGAAACTTGTTTTAAAAGTGCCAGTATCGTGCATGGGCAGTGGTGGGGCGTGACTCTAATCTGAGCACTAGGGAGGCAGAGGCAGGAGGACTTCTATGAGTTCGAGGCCAGCCTGATCTACAGAGTTCCAGGATAGCCAGGGCTACACAGAGAAACCCTGTCTTGTAAAACCAAAAAAATAAAAATAAATAAATAAATAAATAAATAAATAAATAAATAAATAAATAAATAAATAAATAAATAAATAAATAAATAAATAAAAAAATAAAAAAAGGTGACATGAGACAAAATTTGTAAGGACTAAAAGCACGGCTTTTTCTCCTCAGTTTCCTCCCATCCCTCTCACGTGGCTCAGAGAACTAAATACTGGAGGCCAGAGTAGTGAAATGTGTGAGGGAAACAAAAGATCAGGAGAGAGCGGGGCTCATGAAAAAGGGAGAAGGGAAGGGGAATCGAACCTGAAGGGTCCAGGCACCGTATCCCAGTACGCTGCCTCAAGACCACAACCAGCCTTAGCAGAGTCTGCCTAAACGGGCTTATGAAGCTGCTGTGACATATGTTAACGACTCCGGAAGTCAGGACTTAGAATGTAGCTAGATCCACTTCCACAGACCCAAGACTCTCGCAACCGGTTTAAACTGCCCTCCTTGCGTGAACCCACAGTTCTCTAAACCACAGTAAACTGCCTTTTAAGGGACCCAACACTTTGAGAACTCCCCTAAAAAAATCCTCCTGTGACCCAACTGACCGTTGGGGGTGTTGATCACGTGAGGAACGTCAATCATCTCTGCAAAGCCATGGAATGCTTAGGTCCAGTACCTGACACACATCACCTCCTCAATAAATGTCTGTATTCTGTAGATGTTCTGTATAAGGTCCTGTGTGGGAGATAGGTGAGAAGATTGAAGAAATCACCCGGTCCATCACTACTGGATATTTGTAGCCATAGGAACAATAGCTGCTGTAATTTTTTTTAATGATTTATTTATTTTTATTTTGTGTGCGTTGATATTTTTGCCTGCATGCATGTCTGTGTGAGGGTGTGGGATCCTCTAGAACTAGAGTTACAGACAGCTGTGAGTTGTCCTGTGGGTTCTGAGAATTGAGGTCCTCTGGGAAGAGCAGCCTGTGCTCTTAACCACTGAGTCATCTCTCCAGCCCGAGCTGCTGTAATCTTATGCATCCTTTATTCATTTTACTTTTGGTTGACATATTTGCATTTATATGGGATGAGGAACATATTTTGGTTCATTGGCTAATGATACATAAGATTCTTTGGGTTTGGGAACAAAAAAGCTCAAAAACAACTTAAGCAAAGCAGGGAAATCAGGCAGTGAAGGGAATCGAACCTAAGGTCTTCTACACCAGAACCCAGAACTCTGCCCCTAGGCTACATTCCCAGGGGGCACGGCGGCCTCTCAAATGGCATAAAAAAGACTATGACCCAGGCTAAAGAGTACTAGTGGAGTCCAGGCTGATAACCTAGCTAAACCCATTTCCACAGACCTAAGACTCAGAACCCTGTACTTCTAGCTAAAGGACACTAGGGTACAAATAGTTAGCAATGAACTGTTTATCTAAAAATGGAAGAAAGAGGCTTAAATGTGCTGATCTTACAGGTTCAAGACACACAATATCTCCAGCCCCCCATCCTTCCTCACTTCACGCCTCACCTTCACAGTTTCTAGGTCTCCATTCTGACTTCCCGCTCATTCATTGGATACTCATGGACTCTCCAAACCACTGGTGCAGGTTTTTTTTTTTAATCAATCTTAGCTGTAGCTCACAATCTCTCCATCTACGAAACTTGTTTTAAAAGTGCCAGTACCGTGCAGGGGCAGTGGTGGGGCACGAGTCTAATCTGAGCACTAGGGAGGCAGAGGCAGGAGGATCTCTATGAGTTTGAGACCAGCCTGCTCTACAAAGCAAGTTCCAGGATAGCCAAGACTACACAAAGAAACCCTGTCTTGAAAAACCAAAAAAAAAACCAAAACAAAAGAACAAAAAACAAAACCAAAAAAACAACAACAACAAAACACAAAAAAGTTGACCTGAGATAAAACTTGTGAGGTCTAAAAGTATGGCTTTTTTCCCCTCAGTTTCCTCCCATCCCTCTCCCATGGCTCAGAGCCAAATACAGGAAGCCTGAGGAGTGAATTGTGTGAGGGAAATAAAAGATCTGGAGAGAGCAGACTCATGAAAAAGGGAAAGGGGAAGGGGGAGTTGAACCCGGGGACCCAGGCATTGTATCCCAGTACACTGCCCTAAGGCCACACAATCAGGCGTGGCAAACACTGCCTAAACGGACTTATGAAGCTGCTGTGACGTATGTTAACTGAAGTCAGGACTTAGAATGTAGCTAGATCCACTTCCACAGACCCAAGACTCACAACCGGTTTAAATCGCCCTCCTTGCGTGAACCCACAGTTCTCAAAACCACAGTAAACTGCCTTTTAAGGGACCCAACACTTTGAGAACTCTCCTAAAAAATCCACCTGTGACCCAACTGACCGTTGGTGGTGTTGTTCACGTGAGGAACGTCAATCATCTCTGCAAAGCCATGGAATGCTTAGGTCCAGGACCTGACACACATCACCTCCTCAATAAATGTCTGTATTCTGTAGATGTTCTGTGTAAGGTCCTGTGTGGGAGACAGGTGAGAAGATTGAAGAAATCACCCGGTCCATCACTACTGGATATTTGGGTATTTGTAGCCATAGGAACAATAGCTGCTGTAACATTTTAAAAGTGATTTATTTATTTTTATTTTGTGTGCGTTGATATTTTTGCCTGCATGCATGTCTGTGTGAGGATGTGAGATTCTCCAGAACTAGAGTTACAGACAGTTGTGAGTTGTCCTGTGGGTGCTGAGAATTGAACCTATGTTCTCTGGGAAGAGCAGCCTGTGCTCTTAACCACCGAGTCATCTCTCCAGCCCTAGCTGCTGTAATCTTATGCATCCTTTATTCATTTTATTTTTGGTTGACATATTTGCATATATATGGGATGAGGGACATATTTTGGTTCATTGGCTAATGATACATAAGATTCTTTGGGTTTGGGAACAAAAAAGCTCAAAAACAACTTAAGAAAAGTAGAGGAGCCGGGCGGTGGTGGTGCACGCCTTTAATCCCAGCACTCGGGAGGCAGAAGCAGGCGGATCTCTGTGAGTTCGAGGCCAGCCTGGGCTACAAAGTGAGTTCCAGGAAAGGCGCAAAGCTACACAGAGAAACCCTGTCTCGAAAAAACAAAAAAAAGTGCCAGTATCGTGCATGGGCAGTGGTGGGGCGCGATTCTGATCTGAGCACTAGGGAGGCAGAGGCAGGAGGATCTCTATGAGTGTGAGGCCAGCCTGATCTACAAAGCCAAGTTCCAGGACAGCCAGGGTGACACAAAGAAACCCTGTCTTGAAAAACCAACAAAACACCAAAACAAAACAGGAAAAAGTTGACATGAGATAAAACGTGTGAGGTCTGAAATTATGGCTTTTTCTCCTCAGTTTCCTCCCATCCCTCTCACGTGGCTCAGAGAACCAAATACCAGAGACCAGAGGAGTGAAATGTGTGAGGGAAAGAAAAGATCAGGAGAGAGCAGAGCAGGGCTCATGAAAAAAGGAAAGGGGAAGGGGGAATCGAACCTGAAGGGTCCAGGCACTGTATCCCAGTACGCTGCCTCAAGACCACAACAAGCCTTAGCAGAGTCTGCCTAAACGAACTTATGAAGCTGCTGTGACGTATGTTAACGACTCCGGAAGTCAGGACTTAGAATGTAGCTAGATCCACTTCCACGGACCCAAGACTCCCAACCGGTTTAAATCGCCCTCCTTGCGTGAACTTACAGTTCTCAAAACCACAGTAAACTGACTGTTAAAGGACCCAACACTTTGAGACCTCTGCTAAAAAAACCACCTTGTGACCCAACTGACCGTTGGTGGTGTTGATCACGTGAGGAACGTCAATCATCTCTGCAAAGCCATGGAATGCTTAGGTCCAGTACCTGACACATATCACCTTCTCAATAAATGTCTGTATTCTGTAGATGATCTGTGTAAGGTCCTGTGTGGGAGACAGGTGAGAAGATTGAAGAAATCACCGGGTCCATCACTACTGGATATTTGTAGCCATAGGAACAATAGCTGCTGTAATATTTTAAAAATGATTTATTTATTTTTATTTTATGTGCATTGGAATTTTTGCCTGCATGCATGTCTGTGTGATTGTGTCAGATTCCTTGGAACTGGAGTTACAGACAGCTGTGAGTTGTCATGTGGGTGCTGAGAATTGGACCCGGGTCCTCTGTAAGCGCAGCCCGTGCTCTTAACCACTGCGCCATTTCTCTGGCCCCCGATTTTCTTCTTGCCTCACAAGTGTCATGCATGACTCTGCCAAGCCTGGTATTTGCAGAGACAACCTGTCTCCCCCGATGAAACTAGATGATTTCATGGAAGCCTGAGTTCGAGGCTATGTCAGAGGAGCAGTGGTTGTGTAGTTAACAAGACCTCTGCTTAAGAGGCCTAGCAAGCGAAAAGCACTTGTTGCTCTTGCGAAGGACCCAAGCTGGAGTCCCAGAGTCCACATGGTGGTTCACAACCATCTGTAACTGTGGTTCCAGGGGATCTGGTGCTCTCTTGTGACCTTCATAGGCACCAGGTACCCATGTGCAGACAAAACATTCATATACATAAAATAAAAATGAAAAATATAAACAAAAACTTCAAGACTTCTACTTTAAAAAGATTGTATGAGCTGGACAGTGGTGGTGCATGCCCTTAGACCCAGCACTTGGGAGGCAGAGGCAGGCAGATCTCTAAGTTTGAGGCCAGCCTGGTCTACAAAGTGAGTTCCAGAACAACCAGGGCTGCATAGAGAAATCATGTCCCAGAAAACCAAAACCAAACAAAATAAAAAAGATTTTACTTTGTATATGTGTGTATGTCTATGTATGTGTGTGCCATGTGTGTGTATCTGCAGAAGCCAGAAGGATTGAGATCCATTGGAGCTGCAGTTAAAGGTGGTTATGAGCCAACTGATGTGGGTGCTGGGAACCCAACTTGGGTCCTCTGGAAGAGCAGCAAGGGCTTTTAGCCTCTGAGCCATCTCTCCAGCCTCTACAGGACGTTTTTATGGAGTCTGATTCAAGGTCAGATCAGACATGTCTTGATAGTGCTAGAGTTCACAAACGCCCAGCTGGAGCAGAGGGTTAGTGGTGGTGGGATATTAACCAAGAGACCTAGATTCAAGGTTGAGCCAAAGAATATTCATCCAAAATTCCAATACAAAACACTAAAAGAGCATTCGTGGTGAAACAGTTTGGGGGAGTTTAGGATTAGAACCAAGTAGAAAAGGTCATAGAATAGTTAACAGACACAGAGTGTAAGGCATGCCAAGAGGAACTGATGTTGCCTAAGGTTCAAGATCAGAGTAGTTATAGAGGAATAGAAACTATAGGCCAGCGGGCAGTGGGGAAAAGAAACACAGAGAGGCCAGCATTTGAGGGAAGATCTGAAAAGTATCAACAGGGTACTACTGTACTGAGGGCCCAGAAGCACTGAGTATGGGAAAACCAACAGAGGCTTAAGTTTTCAGGTTTTGGAGCTGAAGAGCATTGCTCGTGAGTTACCCCAGATCTGGATTCAATGGTCTTGGAAAGCCGGATTGAGAGTGGAAGCACAGAGTCCCACGTTGGAGGTAGGATACCATGACACTGATGGAAGGCTCAAGGAGACTGGAGCCAAGAGTAAAGGCGGTGGTCCTGATGGTGGAGGCATCAACAGAGATCCAGGTTTCAGAGTAGGCCATCCGGACACCAACAACAGTAGACTTGCAAGTATCTGGTGGCTGGAGAGATGGCTCAGTGGCTGTGAGCACCAGTTATTCTTTCAGAGGCCCCGGGTTTGGTTCCCAGCACCAACATGGTGGTCTACAGATGTGTCTGTAACTCCAGTTCCAGGAGATCTGACACCGTTCTGGCCTCTGTGGATACCACAGGTATTGATGGCACACAGACATACATACAGGCAAAACAACCATACACACAAAGTAAAAATGATTTTAAATTGAAACAAAAATTACTCTAAAGTATCTGGCTAGGCTTGGTGGTGAATGCCTGTAATCCAGCACTTGGGAGGCTGAAGCAGGAAGACAGTTAGAGGCTAGCCTGGGCTACACAGAGAGACTCTGTCTCAAAACAGTGTTTGAGTTTGAGGCCGCAGTAGATAGGCATCGGTGAAGGACACAGTAAGAAATACCCAGGAACAGGTTTATAGTTCAGTGGCAGAACTTTTGTTCAGTACACACACAGGTCCGGGCTCCATCCCTAGGAACAAAACCAAACAAATGCCCAGATCTGAGGCCTGACCAAAGAGCCAGTAATGGTAGAATAGTTGACAAAGGCCTGGGCTTAAGTTTGAATCACATGGGCATTTCCTGCCAGTATAGAGGTCAGAACTAGTAACATTAGGGGGAACTGACGGTAAAATAGTAGAATTCCAGACATAAGGTTAAGATCGAGACTCATCAGAGCAAAAACAACAGAAGTCCATATTCAAGTTCAAAGTCAGATCAGTAGACAAGTGTTGGTGGAAGCTCAGATTTTAGGCTTGACTAGTGGTACACACTGGCGGGGGAATAATTAAAGAAATGCTCAGCTCCAGGCTTAGCCCTGAGCTGCTCGTGATAGTGCAGCATGTGACTAGCACCTAGGGTCAAAATAGACAAAGGGCGTAGACCAGGACTAGCTCTGATGAAATGATGACAATTCTGATGTCAAGCCAGAGGCACAGTGATGACAGACAAAGTAAGAGAGGCCCAAGGTTGACCAATAGCATTATTTTTTATTCTTTCTTGCTTACTCAGTGTTTAGGTTCCTTTAGGTTGTGAGTCAAAAGTGTCACCAAGATGAAATTAAAGTAGAACGTCAATTCTGCCACCTCAAAAATTTTACAAGGAGGAAACCCCCCAAATCATGCAAACAATATTCATCAACCATCCTGAAACCAGACTCACTAAAGAAAATGGAGAGTGTGAAGAAAAGGAAGTTCGAGAAAACTGGTATTTCCCCAAATTATCTTGCTCCCTCTAGACCTTGATTGAAACCGTATCTATTTGGTGCAGCAGAGAGTTAATACACAGGTCTCAACTGTTATCCTTGGGAGGGTCTCTTTGAAGATTAGTATTCAATTGGTGTGTGGTACCCTTCACTGTATCCGTCAGCTGTACTGTCTGTCTTCATAGGAAATCAGACCCTCAAGCTGGGTTAGGAATGTTGGCACACATACATGATTTTGACAACATGACCAGTCCAGCTCACTGGTATCATTATCTCATAACCATTTGCCTAAATCTGTCTGATGGAGCCAGAAACGCTTTGGCTACAAGTGATCACACTATTAAACGACAGATTAAATAAACAGGGAATTATCTTCTTCCCTCAAAGAGCTGCTGTTAGCTCCACAGCTCAGCAATACTGTGCTACCAGGTTGGTGACTCTGAAGTCCCAAGATGTTAGCCAAGATTCCAACTGATGCAAATGTAGCAGCACATGGATGTGGGAGAATTAGCTTTAAGGGCCCCTGGTGATTCTTCAGACTGAAATTTCTTCATGATTCTAACCATTGACAATGACTTTGGAACTTATTTCCTTGCCAATACCCAATAATGAACTAATTTAGTATTTGGTCTCTGAGCTGGTCAAGGGCTTAAATTAGGGCCCTGGATGGACATGGGAGGAGCTAGGGGTGAGCTTACAGATTTTCTCCTTCTTCCTCCCCACAGGAGGAGCTGTAGCTCAGCCCGAGTCCATGGCTGCCTGCATGCTAATCTAGAACTCCAAGAACTCAACACACCACTTCTGCTCCCTGGTTGGGGGCCACAAGTCAATGTACAGGTAAGAGTGGGGTTCACCTAGCCAGAAGCTGTCAGGTTGGGAGCTTTTACAATCTAATCTGATGAAACCCTTGGGGTTGAACTCACCATTCCTCTCCTAATTTCTCTATTGCTGTCTGATCCTGCACCCCAACCTCCCTCACCCAGGAAAAGGCAAGCTCCTCAGCAGGGCCCACAAAGCCCTCCAGACCTAACGTCATGTGTCACACTCAGCCAGGTCATACTCTGACACACTCCAGTCTCGGTGCCTCTGCGCTAGCCTTTCTTTCTGTTGAGGACGTTCTTCTACCCCGCCCCCCACGATGACCTCCCTCATTTCATTCGGATCTTCAAATGACATCGCCAAAAGCAGCTCCCCGCTCCGTCCCTGCAACCTCATGCCCTTTCTTCCTTTCATTGTCTCCACACCGCCCATCTTTAACTAGCCTATTATATACAGATGCTTCTCCACTCAACAGGGTTAGACCCCAACCAATCTGCCTTAACTTGAACTAGCGTATGTCGAAAATGCATTAATATACCTAACCTACCAAACACCCTAGCTTAGCCCCACCTACCTTAAATGGGCTCAGAACAGTGACATTATTCTACAGGTAGGCAAACTCACCTAACGCAAAGGCTATTTTATAACAAAGTGTTGACTAGCTCATGTAATTTACTGAACACCATACTGAAAGTAGCAAAACAAGACCAGGTGTATGTGTGTGGTTCTGTAGCACTGTACGGTCAAAAAGTTGAAAAATTATAAAGCAAATTATACTCCAAGGAATGGCTGTACTTCGTATACCGTGTGCTTCCGGCCCCTAGGATGCAAGCCCACAGGGCAGGGATTTCCGTTGGTTGAGGCCACAGCAGGATCCCTCCTTTTCAGAACAGTTCCTGACAACACAGTTGCTGCTCTCATTCCTGTCTACTGACTGCACAACTACGTGATATGTCACAGCAGATACTCGGTGCTTGCTGCATGGATGAACACAGTACTGCAGAACTGAGGAAGCCATCTCCCTTTCACTGGAGGGCTCAGTGCTCCCTAGTGCCCCCTTGTGGGAGACCTGGGAGTTGCCCCTCAACACAACCACAGAAATTTTATTTACAACACAAGACCGGAGGGAGAGGAGGGAGAGGAGGGAGAGGAGGGAGAGGAGGGAGAGGAGGGAGCGGAGGGAGCAGCGGGAGCGGGGGCAGTGCAGGGCTGGCAGAACTCTACTTTTGCTCCCGTCTCCAGACGATGACCATGCCGCTGGCGTCGCTGGACGCCAGCAGACTCTCGTCACAGTTGAAGCTGACGTCAAGCACAGGTGCACTGTGGCCCTGCAGCTTGTTCACAGCAGCCTTGGCCGCCCGCTCCACGTCAAAGAAGTGAACACACATATCCTCACTGCCTGTCACTGTCCGGATAAGAGGGAGAGAGGGTCAGGAGGCTGGTGGCAAGTCCTTGAGGTTGTGTGAGGTGGGAGGGCCTCACGTAGCTTGGGGTAGTAGTCTAAAAGGAACCATCCCTAGATGGGAGTTCATCTGCCTCCTTTGGTTCTGTGGGCAGTATGGGAGGTTTTAGGCAAGTGTGGAGTCTGTTCTCAGCTATGAACTTCCCAAGCTGTTTGTGGCTCCATGTTGAAAGTGTTTAGGCATGAGGCTGTTAGGGCACAAGGGAGCACAAGGCCCAGGAAGTCATGGCATCAGGGTGTCATGGTGATGGAGCCAGGCTGGCAGTAGTAGTGGTCTCTGCCTCTTCCCAGTTCCCCGGGTCCCCTGCTTCTGAGCACTCACCCACACAGGCCCCCTGCCGGAAGGACATGAGAGGGCAGAAGATACTGCGCACAGGGTGTGAGCTCTGCTCAATGGGGAAGCTTCTCTTCAGTTGCAGAGTCCCTTCATTGTCCACCACTCTGAAGAGAAGGCAAAAGAAAGGGGGTCAGGGCAGAGCCTCAGCCTCAGGAGATGACCAGCAGTTTATGTTCTGAATCCTGTATCTGAGACATTCACAGTGGTCATGAAATTCAGATTGTTTTTTCATTTGGAGACAGTCTTACTATGTTGTACAAGCTGAGTTTGAACTCAGGCATTCAAGTGATCCCCCTGCTTCAGCCCTAGAGTGCTGGCATCACAGGTATCTATCATCACCCCCAGCATTTTTTTTCAATTTCCTTATTTTCGTTTTGTGTGTATGGGTGTTCTGCCTGCATGTATGTCTGTGCGCCATGAGTGTACAGTACTGGAGGAGACCAGAAGAGGGTGTTGGATCCCTTGGACTGGAATTACAGAGAGTTGTGAGCTGCCATGTGGGTGCTGGGAACTGAACCTCACTCATCTGTAAGAGCAACAAGTAAGTTTTTTTTTTTTAAAGAAAGGATCTTACTGTGTAGTTTTCTGGCTGGCCTGGAACTTGCTATGTAGATCAGTCTAGCATTGAACTCATAGAGCTCAACCTGCTACCTCCCAAGTGCTGTGATTTAGGACATGAGCTCCCTCCTACCCCCGAGACAGGTTTCTCTGTGTAACAGCTCTGGCTGTCCTGGATCTCGCTTTGTAGACCAGGCTGGCCTCGAACTCACAGAGATCCGCCTGCCTCTGCTTCCCGAGCGCTGGGATTAAAGGTGTGCACCACCACTGCCCAGCAGGGCATAAGCTTATGTCCAGCTTTAAAAAGCATAATTTTTTTTGAAGTGATTCTGGTCATTAGGTTTTGTACCCTAGCTAGAGAACTGTAACATGACAGAGATGGGTGGGAAGAATGAATTTTGTCCTCAAATCAAAAGAACAAAACAATATAGGCTATGGGTGAATCTCAGTGGTAGAGTGTTATTAGCATGTACAAGGCTCTGGGTTCAATTCCCAGCACCAAATAAGGAAAAAGAAAGGGAACTGGAGAGATGATGCAAGTAGGTAAAGACACTTGCTGCCAGGCCCAACAACTTAGAGTTCGAGTCCTGGGACCTGCATGGAAGGACAGAATAAACTTCTACAAGCTGTCCTCTGACCTCCATATACGTTCCATGATATGTGAGCTCTCACACTGGCATGCATATGCACGTACACACACACACACACACACACACAAATAAATAAATAAATGTGAAAAAAATCAAAACAAAGGGAAACACGTGCTGATATTTTTCCTTTAATCATAGTATTGGGAGTGGAATCCACAGCCTCATATATGCTGGGCAAGTGCTCTCTCTACCACTGAGCTACTTTCTCAGCCCTTTATGTATTTTGCCTTAGTTTGCTTAACTATACCATCTGAGACAATAACAGTATCTACTTTCCAGGCTGTTGTGGGGATTAAAGAAGGTGGTATGTATGATGTGCTTTGAATAGGGCCTGGCCGTAGCAATGTTCATGTAGAGCTCATTAATGCTATTACTATTTATGTTGCTATTGCTATTGCCATACTGTACACTGTGTATACTGTAGGCCATGTATCACCATACTATGTAGTTTGTGTGTGTGTGTGTGTGTGTGTGTGTGTGTGTGTGTGTGTTTCTGGGATGGAACCCAGGGCTTTACACTTGCTAGACAAGCACTCTGCCACTAAGCTACATCCCCAACCCTACCCTCATCACACTGTGAGGTCAGACCCCTGTCCTTGGTGAAATGAATGTGAAGGAGACAGGTCTTGTTCCACTCTGCTGGCCCCGGTGGCCCCGATAGGGGAGGAACCCACCTGTAGAGCAGCAGTTTGTTGAGGCAGGCATTGATGAGCAGGGAGGGGTCCCGTGCTTCACGGCTGACCCAGGAGCGGGCGGAGATGCTGGTTACAGGGCTGCCCTCATGTACTACCAGTCGCTTGGCTTTGGTCAGCTTCCCTGAATCAGTGGAGGCAAAGGGGAGGGCAAGGACTGAGTCCTGGGAGAATCAAAAGAAGAGGGTACCTGAACAGAGGTCTGTGGCCTGCCTACCTGTGGCCATGTCAAAGAGAAAGGAGAAGATACTGCCACGGTCATCACCTGCCCAGAGAAGCCGGCCAGGGGCATCGAAAGACAGGGCGAGGACACGGCCTGTCAGCTTGCTGGAACCGCCCTTCACTTTCTTGCCTGTGGAGATGTTCATGACATGCACATTGTGCTTGGCATTCCCCACCTGTGGGTGGAATACATACACTCTCATTCCGACTCATCTAGTCCATCCTTGAGTTTAACACAGTAGGACTGTGGCAGGTACCCTGGAAGGTGACCCAGGCATAATTCCTACTTCCCAGCTATCCCCTCAACATGCCTACAATAGGCCAGTTGCTCATCAGAAAAAGGCAGTCTCAGAGCCAAAATGCTGCTCCTTGGCCAGTCTGAAAACTTGAGCTTAAAATACCCTTGAACCCTGGTCTGCCCCCTCTTGAAGCCCAAGAGCTGCTAGCACTGAAATGAGACAGGGCCCCAAGGACTAGCTTACTCATGGCCTGTTGTTCCCCTACATTTCAACTCTCTACCCCCAGGCCACGCCAGACTCTCCATGTCCTTCCTCTGCCCTCTGCCCACCAGTCTGTCCTAGAGTCTGACCACAGTGGGGCTGCCACTGATAGACTAGAAGAGCTTTCAGCCTCATCATCCTGCTCCCTAGCAGCAGCCTCTGGAGACAGAGAACTGTAAGACTGTGATGGGACTGGAGGAATCCCAGGGCCATGACCCCCCTGCCTAGCCCAGCCTGGAAGTCTACCACAGCAAGGCCTTCTCAGACCATGAACTGTGCTTTTTTTTTTTTTTTTTTTCCGAGACAGAGTTTCTCTGTGTAGCTTTGGTGCCTGTCCTGGATCTTGCTCTGTAGACCAGGCTGGCCTTGAACTCACAGAGATCCACCTGCCTCTGCCTCCCGAGTGCTGGGATTAAAGGCATGCGCCACCACTGCCTGGCTGAACTGTGCTTTTTATTGGTCTGTTTCTCTTTGAGTCTGCCCACAGGACTGCTGTGATAGGACTTGCAGGTATTAAACTTTATAGTCTGGTGCCCCAAGACAACCCTCCAGACCCAGCATGCCCGCCCTGGGTGAGCAGGTGTCCTGGAGCCTGACCACAGTGAGGTTGTTGTTGACAGGCTGGAAGGTGCAGCACAGCAGTTCAGCGCCATCAGGGTCAGGGATCTCACGGATGCAGCGGCCGTCCTCGGAGGCCCAGATGCGCATGGTGGCATCGAGGGAGGTGGACACGAGGATGTCATTGGAGAGGGACCAGGCGAAGTCGGAGACGCCACGTGTGTGGCCACGTAGCACATGGAGCACAGTGGGTGGGGCAGGCACCAGCTGGCACAGGGAGATGCTGCCGTCCAGTGAGCAGCAGGCCAGACGGTGCCGGTCGTCATTGGCGAAGTGTACCCTTGGGACTGCAAATGCCAAGGAGTCACTTGTGGGAGTCAACACATTCACTGAGCAAAGGAATGGTCACCTCAACAACGGGCTTTCCTTGGCTGACAGAGGCAGCTGTAAACCTTAGAAGACCCACTGCCAACGTGCTCTCTAAATCTAGCAGGCACTCTGAGGACTGCAAAGGTCTTCTGCAAGGCAAAAAAGCTGGCACTGTACTACTGCGTACTTTACAATAATCAAGCTCTCAGGAGTCTGCCAAACCCTCCGCACAGTGTGGCCCACCATACCCTCTGCAAGGAAGTTATCAGCAAAGGCTTTGAACTCTTCCAAGTGACTCATGAACTCAGATAGCCTGCTAAAAAGGGCTCTCTTGAGTTTCTGCAGCTCTTTACAGTACCTAAAGTAACAAAAACTTTGCAGACCACTTTGCAGAGGGCTTTTGCATTTGCTAGCAGTTTTACAAGTGGTAATTTCTCCTTCTGAGGTGTGGTGCCAGAGACCTTGCGTTCTGGAAAAATGATGCCTTGGGTAGTTGTTTGAACAAATGTTTGGTGATAGGTCTCACCACCCATTATCTTACCTGCCTCATCCACGTGCTGGTCAAAAACATGGTACATGCCTGCAAAGGCATAGTTTTCACTCAGCGATGTGTCCCCGGCCATGGCACGACTTGCCTCTGCCACCGATGTGGGTACCACACTGCCAGGAGGCCTGAGCCCCAACAGGAAGTAGGGGGCGATAGGAGGTAGGTGTGGGTGTTCAGACTGCCATATCGCAGGGCCTCTCTCCTCCTGGGGAACCTCCACCCACTGCCTGCCTCTGGTATGTACCTGTCCTCATAGACTGCTCGGTTCATTTGTGCCTGTAGCTGGTAGGAGCCTCGGCTGACAGAACGGCGGTGCCCTCGGGCCCCCAGGGTTCGAGGGTCATCTTCAAAGTCCTGCAAACAAGAGAGGGTCAGGGACGGTGCATGCCTCTAATTGCAGCACTTGGGAAACTGAGGCAGGAAGATCACTGAGCTCAAGGCCTGCCTTGGCTACATAGTGAATTTGAGGCCAGCCTGGGCTACATGGTGAGACCCTGTCTCAAAAGGAAAAGAAATGAGTCTTTGAGAACCACTGAAGTCTGGAGACTTCCAACTAGGACCAGACCTGATTCCGTCTCACCACACGTGGCACCTGCCACCACGTCACTGCTCACTTGCCCTCTTCAGTAGTTTCTTCACTAGCGCCTGTTTCTGCCCTTGCCCTGCTCCACATATCCTCAGCACAACACGTTTTCCTCACCAAGAATTACTACCCCCCCGACCCCAAACCACTCAGCCTCTCACTTCAGCCAGGTTTCATTGTTACCTCCTCAGAGAAGTCTTCCCTATTAAACATAGCTTCCTCCGTTAGCTCTTTAGCCGGGCGGCAGTGGCGTACGCCTTTAATCCCAGCGCTCAGGAGGCAGAAGCAGGTGGATCTCTGTGAGTTCGAGGCCAGCCTGGTCTCCAAAGCGAGATCCAGCACAGGCACCAAAACTACACAGAGAAATCCTGTCTCGAACTCCACCTCCCCCCCCCAAAAAAGGTAGTGCCTTTTCGTTCTTCTTTGCTGTGTTGGGTATAGAACCATCAGCCTCATGCATACTAGGCAAGCACTCTATCACTGAACTACATCCCTGCACCAATCTCTCATTCCTTTTTGTCTCCTAGGTTCATTTTATATTACTATTGTAGCATTCTCTACTACACCATGGTAATATCAACTCATTAATCTGACTTGCTCTGTGTTTATCTAATTCACTGCCTGTTTATCATGTTTATTGACTTACTTGCTATATTACCTTTTCTGTTTGTTTGTTTTTGTTTTTTGAGACAGGGTTTCTCTGTGTAGCTTTCGAGCCTGTCCTGGAACTCACTCTGTAGACCAGGCTGGCCTCAAACTCACAGAGATCCATCCGCCTGCCTCTACCTCCTGAGTGCTGAGATTAAAGGGGTGCGCCACCGCCTCCCGGCTGCTATATTACCTTTTAGTCCTCTACTGACACTAGAACAGTACTTTTGTACATTACCCGTGTTTGACAAAAGGCCATGATGACTATGGAGGTAGGGGAGATACATGGCAGGTGGTACAGCCAGGAGCTCACCTCCATTCGGTCAAGGGTAGTGCGGCTGCTGCGGACAATGCTGTTGCTATAGGCACGAGCACTGCCTGGCTCAGAGAGTGGCCCGTAGCGCTGACCCAATAGCTGGCCCCGTAGCCTCAGGTACTGCCGACGCAAGGCTGGGGGGTGGCCAGCCTTGGCATTCTCCCGCAGCAGCTGGCTGCGCCGGCGGATATACTGGGTCCGAAACTGTGGAAACGTTGGTGTGCGGTAGGCGTTGTACCTGTGGGGTCCAGGAGGCAGGGCAGGCAGCAGGCACAGGACAGAGGGAATAAATCAGCTCGAGGCATAGGGTAGTGCCATGAGGTGTTTGGCAGTGATTGGGATGGTAAGAGTGATCAACAGTGGTAAAGGGGGATTCTTCCTGGTACTGTGATGGGGGTAATTCTGCATTAATAACAGGTATGATGAAAAGGTAAGTCTGGAGACGATATTGTCAATCTGCAGCTCTGTTGGGGTCAGTCTAGGCCATCTATATTATCAGTCTAGTATGATGACAAACGTCAGATTGGCAATGTATGACAATGGAGGTTAGGGTCAAGTAGTGATAAAGGTTAATGTGGGGTAGCGATTGGGTAGTAATAGTAGGGTAGTGGTATCAAGAAAAGTTGGGGAAGAGGACAGGCAATAAGGAGCTAGATAGGAAGTCACCAGCCAGACTTCCACTTCCCACCCGAAGACAGTGTCTTTGCGCATGTCCATATCTAACCGCATTTTCCCAGCATGCTCTTTAGACCCTTCTCTAGCCGGGCCACTTCACCGCGGGACTATCCCACACCAAGCTAACTGCGCATGCTCACGCAGCCGCACCAGCCAAGTTCTCCGCCCAGCCTCACTTATCGCCATTGCTCATGCACCACAGTAAGTTCCGCTCCCATGGGCTCCAACCCCACGCCTCACCTCGCGTCCACTGCTAAGACTTGCTGCCACACCGCGGCCATTCCCTGGCTTCCTTCTATGGCGCGTCTGCCTGCGGGAGGCTGCAGGACAAGGGCTTGGAATGCCGGCGTCCCAGACAGAGGAAATCTAGTTCCGCCCCTTCCACCAGGTGACAGTTGCCATAGACACGAAGTCCCTCCACACAGGTGATGTCGCGAAATCCCACTGGGTCACTAGCATGGTCATCACTCCAGCCCTGCCTTTCCTGGGCAGCACTCCGGTGACTCACAGCAGCAATTCAGACATGACCCCGCCCTCCCCAGTTGCCTTAGCAACGCCCCTCCCCCACCCAGCCAGTCTTGTTTGACATTCCCCACCCATCAAGCCCTCTGCCTTCCCTTTGCTAGTCCTAGAGCATAGCCCAGGACCCAGGACCACCTCCGGGTCTGCCCCTGGTTCTTGAGGCCCCCGGGGCGGCCCTGAGCCCGGTGTCACCGGTTCCTTCTCTCCTCCCTGTCTCAAGCTCCAGGCAAGATGGCTGCCTGCAACCAGAAAGAGCTGCCGAGCACAGAGCAAATCGATAGGAACCTTTCCCAGGGCGTGGGAGCCTCGCAGGCGCATTAAAGGATTGTAGTTTCCCGTACAAGGACAGAGGCTCCACCCCTTGAGTTCTAGTCATTTTCCCCTTGACACCTTTTGTATACAAAGGGATAAAGTACTGGGGTTAGAGGGACAGGGTGAATGTCAACCACTTGCTAAAAATGAGAAATAATGACTTTCTTGTGAAAGTCGTTTAGACTCTTCTCAGCAGCACGAATTTGGCCCCAGGCAAAACTTGAATAAAGTATATACAGAGACTGGCCATACACGCAGGGACTGACTCCTAAAACATTCTCTAGCTCTTAGAGCAGTGATGAATCTCTAGACACGTATGTAATGAGAATCCATGTGTCTGTTCACTGGGAGTAACTGGACTTGGATGGTTGCCCCTAGTAAACTTGATTGAAACTTGAGTGTTTTAAATAACAAGATGCAATTAGGAAAAACAGCTTTGGGGGTTTGACCCAAGGAATCTATCCCAATTGTCTGCTATTCACTTTAAACTAGAATCTGTATCTTAGATATTCATCTCAGAGTCATAAAGATAAACAGAATTTACAAGGCTGAAATTCAAGATGTAAGTCTAGCCTAATGGTAATCCTATAAAGGGAGTGAAGTGGGGGGGGGGGAGTGACAGGAGGATCATGAATTTGAATCCAGCCTGGTCTAGTCAATTCTAGGCCACCCTGGGCTACATAGTGAGAGCCTATCTCAAAAAGCAAGCAAGAAGGGTGGAGATGGCTCACTGGGTAATTTGTTGCATAAGACTTTGTTTTTAAATCTCTAGATCTCTGTAAAGGCGGAAGGAGAGAACCCAGCCCCTAGTTGTCTTCTGACATCCACAGGTGTGCTGTGGCCTACAACCCCCAACAAATAAAAGCTTTGTTAAAAGCAAGCAGGAAAAGAAACTCAAGGTGTAATATAGTTTCCTACTGTACCTTAACATCAGCTGACCCAATTTTCAAAACTGACTTTTACAGTAAATATAATCAACTGTCATTAATTTGGCTTTTTCAAAAATATATTCTTATTTCATGTATATTGGTGTTTTGCCTGCATGTATGTCTATGTGAGGATATCAGATCTTGGAGTTAGACAGTTGTTAGCTGCCATGTGGGTGCTGGGAATTGAACCCCAGGCCTCTGGAAGAGCAGTTGGTGCTCTTAACCACTGAGCCATCTCTCCAGCCGCCTTAATTTGGCTTTCTATGGCTGTGATAAAACACCGACGAAAAGCAATTTGGGGGAGAAAAAGGTTTATTTCACCTTAGAATCCCCAGGTCACAATCCATCACTAAGAGAAGTCAGGGCTAAAAATCACGGCAGGAACTGACTCAGTGATCGTGGAGGAACACTGCGCACTGGCTTGCTCCCCACGGCTTGCTGTAGCCTGCTTCTTTATACAACCCATGCCCACTTGCCCACAGGTGGCACCACCCACATCAATCACTAATCAAGAAAATGCCCAACAGACATCCCTACAGACCAATGTGATGGGAGCATTTTCTCAGTTGAGGTTCCCTCTTTCCAAATGATTCTAACTTGGGTCAAGCTGACAAAAAAACCAATCAACTAAGTAATGTTTTTAGGTTGACTGACTGGAGGAATAAAAATAGGTGAATCCTGTTGATGGTTTCTCCTTTGTCACTGGATCACTGCTGTAAAATATCCTCTAACAATTGCTAAAGAATGAGCTGTATTTCTTTTTTTTTTTTTTTTTGGTTTTTCGAGACAGGGTTTCTCTGTGTAGCTTTGCGCCTTTCCTGGAACTCACTTGGTAGCCCAGGCTGGCCTCGAACTCACAGAGATCCGCCTGGCTCTGCCTCCCGAGTGCTGGGATTAAAGGCGTGTGCCACCACCGCCCGGCGAGCTGTATTTCTTGGCACAAAGAAATATAGCTTTAACAAGACTGTAAATATTCATCGGACAAAGTGTTGGACACGTTTAAGTAACTTGCTTATATGGTACAGGAGATAGGATCCAGGGCTTCAGACATGCTAAGCAAGTTCCTTTCGTTTTAAAGACAGGGTCTCATGTAACCCAGGCTGGCCTCCAACTCATTACATAGCTGAGGATAACCTTGAACTTATCCTTCTGTCTCCACTTCCTAAGTCTTGGGTCATCACAACTGGCTTCCACTCCTTTATTAGTTTTTTGAGACAAAGTAGTCCAGGCTGAGCTGGGCAGTGGTATTGCGCACCTTTAGTCACAGCACTTGGGAGGCAGAGGCAGGTGGATCTCTGTAAGTCTGAGGCCAGCCTGGTCTACAGAGCAGTTTCAGGACAATCATGGCTACATTGAGAAACTCTGTTGCAAAAAAACCCCCAAAAAACCCAAAAAACAATTAACCAACCAATCGAAGAGTAGTCCAGTCTGGCCTTCAACTGGAAATGTAGCCTTGAACTTCTGATCCTCTTTTTTTTTTTTAAACTTCCCCACTGCTGGGATTAAAGACATGTGCCACCAAGCCCCAGATCTATTTTTTTTTTTTTTTTTTTTTTTTTACTTAGTCTTGCTAAATTTCTCAGGCTGGCCTGGATATTGTAATACTTCTAAGTAGGCAACATTACATTATTCATCACCACATCCAGCCAATTAAATCTTAATAGGAATGTGGTGAATCCTGTTACCATCCCTAGTTTAGAGAGAAAATATAAAGCTCCAGAGAATTAGAGGGTGACATTCTGTCTAACTGCCCCTCATCTGTGATCCAGACTATATTTTTGTCCTTTTTTATTTATCACCAAGAATGCTGTGGTCAATGTGTCTTAAAATTGTACTCCATTTATTTACTTGGGAGGGGACACCCATACCACAGTGCATGTGTGGAGGTCACTGGATGACACACAGGTGTCAGTTCTGAGTTCCAGGGATCCAGCTCATATCCTCAGCTTTGGCAGCAAGGGCTTTTCTCCACTGAGCCACCTTGTTGACCCTTCTCTTTTTGAGAGTCTCTCAGGAAGGTCCAGATTAGATACCACAATCTAATGACAGGACTCAGTGTGAATCAGTCATCAATACAAAGGGTTTGTGCTAGCTTTTTCGCGAATATTTGCTATTGTTTCAAGAAGCAGTAAAATTTTTGAAAAGACAGTATAATTTGGCCACTAGGAGAGGCTCTCAGGCAAGTCATAGAACCTGTTTGTGACTCAGTCTCTCCATGTGAAAAAAACCTGTCTCACAGGTACGGGTTAGACTAGTTAATACATATAAAGCTTTGGCTAGCACCTGGAATAGATACTAAATTTTTATTTTTAAAAATGAGCATACAAGGCTGGGTGGTGCCGGCGGCGGTGGCGCACGCCTTTAATCCCAGCACTCGGGAGGCAGAGGCAAGTGGATCTCTGTGAGTTCGAGGCCAGCCTGGTCTACAGAGTGAGTTCCAGGAAAGGCGCAAAGCTACACAGAGAAATCCTGTCTCAAAAAAAAAAAAAATGAGCATACAATATTTAAGTTTTATTATAGTACTTTCAAATATATTTCTTCTTGGGGGCTGAGAAGATGGCTCAGTGGTTAGGAGCACCATTGCTGTTGTAGAGGACCTGAGTTCAGATCCCAGCACCCACACTATGTGGCTCAGAATTGCCTGTAACTCCAGTTCCAAAGGATCCACTGCCCACTTCTGGTCTCCATGGGCACCTGCACACACGTGGCATTCACACACAAAAATTAAAATATAATTTCTCTTGACTCCTCCATTTTGGCATCTCCCCAACTCCTGTACCCTTCCTTGCCCAGTAACTCCCTTTCCTTCTTTAACAACTTTTTGCCCCCTCTCGTGGTCCCCTTTCAACTTCATGACCTACGTTCACATTTACTGTTGTTTTTAATAAAACTTAGTGGACCCATCTGTCAAGGTATTTCAGGTGCAGAGGTCATATTAATTAGAACTACAGGCACCTCTTGCACTTACTCGTCACCTTTGAATTTTAGGGGTTAGAGAGGTGGCTCAGCATTTATTTAAAACTCAGAGGGGTTTGCTGTTTTTCCAGAGGACCCAATTTCAGCTCCTAAGATGATGTCAGGCAGCTCATTAACTACCTGGACTCCAGCTCCAGGGGATCTGATGCCCTCTTCTGGCTTCTGCAGGCACACACACAAACAGGAAAATTTCTTTTCAATTTCTATTTTTATTTATTTATTTTTAGACAGGGTCTATTATGTAGCCCTTGCTGTCCTGGAACTCATTGTAGAGATCCATCTGCCTCTGCTTCCCGAGTGCTGGGATTAAAGCTGTGCTCCATGACACCCAGCTTCTCTTCCTTTTTTTTTTTTAAGTAATTTTTTAAAATAATCTTTACTTTAGGTGCATTGTCGGTGTGAAGGTGTTAGATTTCCTGGAACTGGAGTTGCAGACAGTTTTGAACTGCCATGTGGGTGCTGGGAATTGAACCCGGGTCCTCTGGAAGAGCAGTCAGTGCTCTTAACCACCCAGCATCTTTTCAATTTTGAAATCATTTACTTGCTCTCATGATATTATATACTAGTTTGAACAAGCTGATGATCAGGCAGTTAGCTTGTAGCTGAGAAAGGCCGATTTAACTCTGCTTTAATGGCCAGGGAGAGTCTCAGTCTTGTGTGTATCAAGTCATGAGAAGCAGCTCCTGGAGGTTGAGTGACCAGTTACAATGGTGACTTAGAAAAGCTCCGGCCCACTGGAGCTTTCATGCCCATTGACTTTAACAGGATCCAGGGCAGTTTTACTGTCGGCTGAGTTAAGGTCACAGCCCAAGAAAAGAAAATTGAAGACAGGTAAGCCACGACTCTGAAGATGACGCTCACAATAGCAACTCGGCTGGTACAAGAGGTCATTTGTCTTCCAGATTCATCTTCCCCTTGTGTTTCCTGCCTATCTGACCTGCAAAGCCTAAAAATGCAAAGAAAAGCACAGGACTACATGGGGGGGGGGGGCTGTGTACTTCTCATGACTACCACCTGCTGAAATCAGGGGACAGATTGGAACATTATTTGAAGGAAAGCCTAGGTGGCTTGAGGTGTACTAAGAACCATGGCAAGGTACTGAAATGGGAGGAGCCATAGAGCTGAGGTGCAATTAGAAGGAGATACTGAATTCTTTGTTTTGAGATAGGGTTTCTGTGTAGCCCTGGCTGTTCTGGAACTTGCTCTGTAGACTATGCTAGCCTCAAACTCAAGATTCACCTGCTTCTGCCTCCCAAATGCTGGGATTAAAGGTGTGCACCACTACAGCCCAGCTAGATAATTCTTATTGACTTTTTCCTCCAAATGGGGCAAGTGAGGATTGAAGTATAAAATCACAAGTTAAATTCCACCATTTTCTGCTGGGTGGTGATGGCGCACATATTTAGTCCCAGAGCTCAGGACAGAGGCAGGTGACTCTGAATTTGAAGCCAGCTAGGTCTAGAGAGTGAATTTCAGGACAGCCAAGACTGCAGAGAAACTGGGGGGGAGGGGGAGTATTCACCATTTCCTGATGGGCAAACTACCTGTCTCTAAAACCAAAGTTTTCATAGTGACAAGTCAGAAAGGACCTGATTCAGAAACAAGGCTCCTTCGCTGTTAGGAAAGCCTCATGGTCTCCTGGAACATCGAGCCAGCTTTCTGCAAAAGTATTTCTCATTCTCCTTGGGTGCCAGGCCCTAGAAAAACAGCAGCAACCCAGCCAAAATGGTCCCTGCTCTCACCAAGCTGTTGTTCCAGCTGTCAAATAGAAACAATTCAAGAAATCACTAATCAGACTGGTTAGTGTTGAGTTAGGGGTGAACATGTCAGCTAAAGAAGATGTCCTGCATGGGGTGGGGTGATCGTGATCTGTCCCTGGTGCATGGGCAGTCTTTGGGAAGCTGGTGCCTGCAGTGTGGCACCTTGTGCAGCCTTGGTGCGGTGGGGAGGGGCTTGGACCTGCCTTGGCTCTGCTGACTCCCCATGGGAGACCTTGATTTGGAGGATGTGGGGATGGGTGGTGGCTTGGGAGGGAGGGCTAGGGGTGGGAGGAGGTGAGATCTGTGGGTGGTATGTAGAATGAGTAGAAAATTTAATTAAAAAATGAAAAACAAACGTCCTGAGCTCAGGATCCAGCGATTAAAGCCTCAATTCTGGTGCCCTGGGTTAGCTGTCAGCCATTATAGCCGAAGTGGGTACAGCTTCTGACTTTTCTCCCCTGCTACACCTGTGTGGTTTTTTTTTTTTTGTTTTTAATTTTTAAGAGAGCCCCAGTATGTAACCTTAGCTGGCTTGGAACTTGATGTGTATATCAGGTTGGCTTCAGACTTGCTGAAAATTTCCTGTTGCAGTTTCTTAAATTGTGCTATAGACTTGCAACTCATGCTGAGCTCACCCCAAGTGTGAGTCTTTGACTTCCTAGGATAGGCCCACCCAGTTGTCCTCACAGCCCAAGACTGGGGTTCTCTGTAGCCCTGGCTGGCTGGGATTAAAGGGGCACAGCAGAACTGCCTGGCCAGCTTGAGCCTCATTACATTTACCTTATGCGACTGTCACAGCCTTAAGACGACAAGCACGACATTTAAACCCATAAAAATTATTTTGTAGACTTGTA
This sequence comes from Peromyscus eremicus, assembly GCF_949786415.1. NCBI lineage: Eukaryota > Metazoa > Chordata > Mammalia > Rodentia > Cricetidae > Peromyscus > Peromyscus eremicus. The sequence continues at coordinate 11,270,010 of NC_081439.1, read as the reverse complement.
TATGGTGTTTTGCTTGCATGTATCTGCACCATATGCAAGACTGGTGCCCCCGGAGTTCAGAAGTGGGTGTGAAAATCTCCTGAAAATAGAGGGCACTAGGAACTGAACCCAGGTCCTTTGCCAGAGTAACAAGTGCTTTTAACTACTGAATCATGTCTCCAGTTCCCTCCCCATTTTGTTTTGAGACAGAATCTTGCTACATAGCCCAGGCTGGTCCCAAACACCTGGCTCCTTCTGCCTTAGTCTCTCTAGTAGCTGAAACTACAGAGATGCATCATGACACTCAGCTGTGTTTGAATCTGAAGATGAGAAAACTGAACCCTGCAGGGGTTTCCCACCCATAGCCACAGATGCAGAAAACAATGGATTGGTATTGAGACAGACAGGCGTCAAAGCAGACAGTTCCTTATTCTGGACTGCAGAAATCGCCAACCTCTGGTAATTAGCCAGCTAACAGTGTTAACAATCGTGCTTTATTTCTCTTCTCCCTCTGTATATCTCCAATATTGAAAACAACCCCAGCCTGTTTTCACATCTGTCTCCCCTGAGCCTAGAAATCCATTCCGAGAGTATGTTTACTCAGAAGTCCCCAATTTTGCGACAAATCCGTGTCCTAGGAACCTCTTCTTCACACTCATCACTTAAGTGTTCTTTCTTCATCTATCCTGGCCTCCTGTCCCATCCTTTAGGCTCCCACTCCTAAATGTTACATTATGTAGTATGTCATCATCGCTGCCCACCCCCGCCCCCACCCCCCAGGTTTCTCTGTGTTAATCCTACTTGCTCTGTAGACAACTCAGAAACCCCCCTGCCTTTGCCCAGAGTGCTAGGATTAAAGGCTACCATGCTGGGCTGGAAGGTAGGAAGGACTTCCTTTGCCTGAAGTAACCAGATGAGAAGCTGGGCTATGGAGCTTCTGTGTATGTGAACATATGCATAATTGTTTGTGTACAGAGGCCAGATGTCTAGTTTCCTCAATCACACTCTTATCTTTAAAAAAATTTTTTTGAAACTAACATACATTTTCCCCTTCCCAAACCTACAGTCATATGTACTCATATGTATATATTCTATGGTTGACCACACAACTCCTGTACTTGAGACAAGTGCTCTCACTGAATTTGGGAGCTTGCTAATCTAGGTAGAAAGACCCATATGGTAGAAGGATTGAACTGACTCCCACCATTGTCCTGACCTCTGCACACAGAAAGCAGGATTCTTTTTTTTTTTTTTTTTTTTTTTTTTTGGTTTTTTGAGACAGGGTTTCTCTGTGTAGCTTTGCGCCTTACCTGAAACTCACTTGGTAGCCCAGGCTGGCCTTGAACTCACATAGATCCGCCTGGCTCTGCCTCCCGAGTGCTGGGATTAAAGGAGAAAGCAGGATTCTGTCTCTACCTCCCCAGTGCTAGGTAGGATTAGAGGTGTGCCCTGCTCTGGCTTGCTTATGTGACCCAAACTCAGATGCTGTGCTTGCACAGTAAACAGAGACTGAGCCATCTTCCCATCCCCTAGAGAGCCTTGGAGGACAAACATGAGATCAAGAATGGCTAAAATGAGTTATCTATCACATTCCAGGGTGGTGGATAAATGAACAACTCCACTAATACTTTTCATATATTTTTAAAGTAGCTTCTTGCTTTTAACTTAGGTTGGCCCAGACTGTTTTAGAATACAGGATTTTCCTGCTTCAACCCCCAAAGTGTGTAGTTTACCTTATGTAAATCTCCAAATTTATATATATAAAAAATGGGTGTACTGAATAACCAAGAAAATACTCATCATGGATTTCAGTTACAAAGTTTGAAAATGAGACTGAATTTGCTGCTCTAACATAGGAAGGTTTCTAGAGCCAGAGAGTACAGGTCAACTGCATACCATTTGCCTAGGATGAATAAGACCCTGTTTTCAAACCCCAACATAGAAACAAATCACAAGGGAAAGTTTTTCTTGAGGTGTAAAGGGCTTGTGAGCTCCCTGGGCAAAAGCATTTCTTACTACCTGAGTTTGATCCTATGGACCCACGTGGTGCAAGGAAAAGAACTAATTCCTAAATTCCTCTGACCTCCACATGTGTATTTTGGCATGGGTGGCCCATGCCCATACACACAGAAAAAAAAATTAGTTAAGGGCCAATGAGATGGCCTGGCAGGCAAAGGAACTTGCTGCCAAGGTTGATGACCTGGGTTCAGTTCCTGAGGCCCGGGCGCCTACTCCTGCAAGTTTTCCCCCAACCTTCATATACATGTATGCCACAGGACACACATACACAAAAAATAAACTTCATGTCAACAAATTTCAATCACATCAAGAACTCACAGGGGTGTGGCCGGGCAGTGGTGGCGCATGCCTTTAATCCCAGCACTTGGGAGGCAGAGGCAGGCGGATCTCTGTGAGTTCGAGGCCAGCCTGGTCTACAAAGCGAGTTCCAGGAAAGGCGCAAACTACACAAAGAAACCCTGTCTCGAAAAACAAAAAACAAAAAAACAAAAAACAAAAAAACAAAAAAGAAATAAAGAACTCACAGGGGTGTAACAGAGAACCTCTCCCAACAATTCAAGTCATTGCCACTGTTCTTGATAAGGCTCTACTGCTGAAGACACCAAGACAAAGCAATCTAGTTGGTGCGATCAAAAGCTCCCTCCCTGCTGGCTAGGTCTCATAGTACTAGAAAGCCCTATTCAGGTTGCTGGGAAAGGAAAAAAGCTGGGAGTTGGTGATGCAAGCCTTGAATCCCAGTACAGGCAGACCTCCGTGAGTTTGAGGCCAGCCTGGGCTACAGAGTTTCAAGAAAGGCTCCTAAGCTACACAGAGAAACCCTGCTTTAAAAAAAAAAAACCCACAAACCAAAACCAAAACCAAGGAAGTCATCACATCTTACCCAGCTGTGAACTACAAGCCTGGAATGCTGATGCAAAATGCCCACAGGTACATTAGTGGCACCGTCATGGGGTTAACTTGATTTGACCGGATTTAAGGCCCACTTCACAAGTGGTAATGCAGGATTGGGCCTGTAAATATGGCCAGGAGCCCTTTGTGCAGAGCTTGCAGACCCCAGGGGCCAAGATATTATTTTGCTAAATAGACACTGTATTTATCTGCCCCCCCCCCAAATTATTCAGATTAATGCAGCCCTCATTAACATTTTCATGGGCAGAGAATGACGGCTAACACAGAAACTGGTCAAAGCGCAGAAGTAAGTATCTGTGTAGACTAGGAAACTGAAGGGACATTATCACATGTTCTTCAAGGCTATGGGGCCCTCTCCAAAGAGTGGGTGGTAAGATTTTTTTTTTGAAACAGGGTTTCTGTGTAGCTTTGGAGCCTGTCCTGAACTCACTCTGCAGACTAGGCTGGCCTCGAACTCAGAGATCCACCTGCCTCTGCCTCCCAAGTGCTGGGATTCAAGGCGTGTGCCACCACCGCCTGGTGGGTGAAAAGATTTTAAGAGCCAAAACTCTGTTAGGCCTGGACTTAGTACCTTCTAGAAATTCTAGGCCCGCTACACTCAATTCACAGCAGCTGTGGTTCCCTGCACTAGCTCAAGCTTGTCAACTTCAGCATGGGCCTGGGCCTCCCACATCAAGAAATTACACCACAAACTTGAGAGTTCTTCCTACAAAAAATACAATGGTTTTGTTGTTGCTTTTTCTTGAGAGTTTCTTGAGAGTTTCTCTGTGTAGCACTATCTTCCCTGTCCTGGAACTCCATAGAACAGGCTGGCCTTGAGTTTAGAGATGGGCCTGCTTCTGCTTTCTAGATTAGGAACATGTGCTACAGTGCCCATGGTCTACAGACCAGGAACCGCCCTTAAAAATGGCCATCAACTCTTCAGCTAGTGATAGGAGCTCTTGAGCTCTTCCTATTCCACACTCTGGGCAGTACCACCCTAGGCTTGTGGTCCTGAATCCTCTAAGAAAGCATGCTGAGTAAGCCAGGAAGAGCAGTTGAGTAAGAACTCTTCTACGGCCACCAGTTCCTGCCTCTAGATTCTTGCTCACACTTCCTTTAATGGACTGCGTAAGCAAAATAAACCTTTCCTCCAAGTTATCTATGGCCATGATGTTGTATCACAGCAGTAGAAGCCCTGAGACATTACTTTTAAATCACCAATGGGTCAAAGAAAACAAAAGGAAATTTAAAACTTAGACAAACAAATACAAAATCCACAGGATATAGCGAAAGGAATGGGAGAAACACATGCTTCTTATACAGTTTGTCATACAACTTTATAGTCAATCATTTCCAGTAGAGCCTCTTATTGTAGTTATTAGGGTTTTTAGGCAATCGCGAACTGCAAGGCATGATGCTCAACAAACGGACAGCATGTACAATGGTAGTCTCAACAAGTTTGTATTATCTAGGGTGGGTGACAGCAGTGCACACTTTTAATCCCAGCAGAGGCAGGCAGATCTCTGGGTTTAAGGCCAGCCTGGGCTGTTACACAGAGAAACCATGTCTCAAAAACCCAAAGATAGTAACTATGCTTACCAAACGATGTCCTACGCCTTATATGTACACCATCCTGGCAATAAGTTAAAATGTCTACAGGAACAATAGGGATTCAAGCTTCTGAAAAGGAAATGTGCCTGCAATCCTAGCACTTGGGAAGTAGAAGCAAAATGGGGCCAGCGTGGGTTACAAAAGTTCCATCTTAAAAAATAAAAAAACAAGCTTTGGGTATTAAATTGGTGGAGTGTTTGCCTAGCTGCTATGAAGCCCTGGCTATACCAAGTGAAGGAGAATCAATTGCCAATACTGTGTTACTAAAGCAGGTTTGAGGCAGTGTTAATGTAATACTTTATATAGCTGTCAATCAAATCAAGTGCTTCTCTGTATACACAAGGCCTCAGATCTCAGAGGAGTGTTGGGATTAAAGGTGCTTGCCACCGCGCCCAGCTCAAATTGCTTTTCTTTTTTGGTTTTTCAAGACAGGGTTTCTCCATGTAGTTTTGGTGCCTTTCCTTCCAGGAAAGGCCTGCCTCTGCCTCCCGAGTGCTGGGATTAAAGGTGTGCACCACCAATCACCCGGCCAAATTCTTTTCTGTATCTGCTCATTTTCTAAAGTATCCTCTGTGTTTTCAACTCTTAAGAAACCAACATAGGCTGGGCAGTGGTGGCACACACCTTTAATCCCAGCACTAGGGAGGCAGAGGCAGGTGGATCTCTGTGAGTTCGAGGTCAGCCTGGTTTATAGTTTCAGGAGAGCTGGAACTATTGCAAGAAATTCCAAAAAGGTATCAGTCTAAACCAAAGCAACTACAGCTCACAAATTTCAATTCCAATGCACATTAATGTTGTATTCTTTTACCAAATGGTTTTTCATAGGCATGCTAATTTTTACTGTTAAAATAACAAATTATGATGATTTTCTATTTGTAGTACAAGATCAGTAAAATGATGGGCTTCGCACATACCAAGACCTTGCTTGTCCTGGATTCCATCCCCAGCAAAACCATTCCCCAAATAAAAAACACCAGCATATTAAGAAAGATTTATTTGGAATGCCATGATTTAACAAAGTAAATTACTTACAAGTCTCACCTTCTAATCTACAGGATCTAGGGCAGTTCCTCAAAAACCCACAGTAAGAGCCTTACCGTAATCATGCTAATTGGGTAATGCTTCTAAAACCCTTGTCAGGTCTAACCCCTGAAATAGTAAATTTTACATCTTGTGAACCAGGAATTGAAAATAAGGGATAGAGCCTGAGCTGAGGAAGGGGAGGATGGCAGCTGAGAAGGGACTAGGAGGCTTCATTCTGCTAAGTGGGCAAAACCAGGATATCGACCAATTGTCCACCAAATGTTTTCACATGCCTTAAGCACAGAAATTACTTTCATCCAATACCTCTGGAAAAATAGCATAGTACACATTCAATGCAGAATGTGGCCAAGGGGTGTGGTAGCATTACTCAGGGATTTGGTCCATTTTAGACATTTTCCATTCAAACCCAACCTACTGAGATAAGTAGTTTCCATTTTAAATGCTGAAACTGAGGAAGCAGGGCCTAAAAATATTTTTGGAGGCTGGAGATAGCTCAGCTGCTAAAATGCTGCTAGCCTAGCATGCACGAAGCCCTGGTTCAGTTCCCAGAATGGCATCACACTCCTATAATTCTAGCAACAAGATGCTTTGACTATGGCATCTGCTATTTTGGCTCTAGGTCCAATCCCTTACACTGGCGATTTGAGGGGTTTTGAACCTCAAATTTGAGTTCTACCAAGGTCTGTGGGACCAAAGTTCTGCAGTGGGTCTTCTGGGTCCTTTGCCTCACAATAAACAGAGACACTTTCCACAGCTACATTATTACAATACAGCTTCAGTTATCTGGAAAGTGGAGCAACTGTCATAGAAATCAGAGACTATTTTATGGTTCTTGTTGATTATAATTACCTATATGTGTATCTCTATATATAATATATGTAACATATCTAGACACACACATTCCCTGAGGAAAAATCATCCAGCTGTAGTCATTTTATGGTTATGAAATACTACCTCAGGTGACAGTGTATTTCCTCCCCATCCCCCACCTTCAAGGCAGGAAGTGGTTCTGCCAGCTCCCACCACCTTACTTCCCCAAAGGCCCAGCATAGAATGCTTCCTCAGACCAAGTACCCACCTGGTGGGGTTAGCCACAATGCCCCATAATCTGGGCCTGGCTCAGTGGGTGAGGCAGAATTCTGGGAAGTTCCTGAGTCTTCGTCCACCTGCCAAAGCAAATTCATGACCATTTGGGTGGGAGAAAGGAGGACCCCTGGGGCCTGTCCCTGTTAGTTGGGGGAGACCTGAGACACCTCCATGCCCCAAGGATGAAGCAAACTGTTTATAGAGTCATTTTCTGGAGTCTGCAACCTGGTGGTATATTTGGCCAACCATTAGCCAGGTGAAAACCATGGACAGAACTTATTCTTCCATTCTAACTGGAACTAATGGAGGACTAATGCCCACAGGACTCAAAGCCATCCCCTAGAACCTTCACTAAAAGTTCGACACAGAACTGCGCAGCTACAGACTCCCCCCTCCAAAAAGGCCAGGACTGGCTTCTCACTCAAGACGACCTCTGTGATTCTACTCAGTGGCCTTACATACTTAGTCATTTGACTTTCCTCCCCAGATGTGGAACACTATGCTATGAGAAGCAGAAGTCAAACGACTCACCAAAGGTCAAAGAACAGGGAGAAGTAAAGCCCACATGTGAAATCAGAACTCTGAATCCAGTCTGAACTTTCTTTAATCCCCGTTTTCCAACCACGTTTCCCTTAGGCCTGACATAGTCATTCAGTACATCTCTACCCCCACAACCCCCATCATTTAAGGAAAGGATAATGCACTATTCTGTGCATCCCATGTCATGAGATTAAGGTGTTCATGCTCTTAGGACAATCATACAAGTAGGGTATCCACCTTGTGCTCAGAAAAGGAAATAATTGTGAAAAGGACCAAGAAATTACTTCAGAAAACCCAATTCTAGCCCTAAGGGAATTGTGTTCAAGCTTGTCTCACCACACCCCACCCCAAAGCAATCTAAACCTTCCTAATTTCAACTTCAAGGCTCAACCCTCCAGCAGTTCCTGCCCACCCCACTACATTTGCAAGCTTCCATCCTCCTGACTTGCCTATAGTTCTTTCTACAGAGTAAACTGGGTTGAACAAGGAAAAAGCATTATCAGTATTGATTTGTGTTCAGGTTTCATCTTTTAATTAGCTCCATAAAGGACATCCTAAACACATCAGACACAACAGAATATCTTTTCTTCCAGTATTAAAAAAATGACATTCACAAACATTTTCAAGAAGCTCTTCTATATAATCAGGACAATAATCTTGAATAAAAAACATCTCTAGGTAACCATGATCTTGATTCAGATTGCTCATAGGTACATTCAGAAATCACTTTCTGGCCATGAGAAACATTGTATACAAGTTTTTTCAAATGTCCCTAAATACACATTAATTTTAAAAACATTAGCCTGGCCACTTTTTTTGGCCAGAAACAATCCTGAACCTAAACAAAAACTGACAAAAGAAAAAATATCGGTACCATAACCAATGTCTTAAAATTTGTCTTTAAAAGGGAAAAAATGTTTAAAGAACACATGGAGCTTTCTAAAAGGTCTTTAACAAACTACCTTGGGAGCTCAATTCAAAAATAGAACTTGATGTACTAAAACAGATGTTTCAGCGCAGCTCCAAAAATCTTTATAAATACAGCAATTTGGAAGGACGATCCTGGATCAGAAGTGTTATTCCTTGTGTATCTGAGAATAGTAAGAAGGGGTAGAATTTTGATGTCAGGAAGAAACAGGCTGATAACATGCTCACCTCCCAGAGTTGATAAAGATGCTGCACACCACCTCTTTATTTCTACCATGCTCCATAGAGCAGAAGATTGCTTTTCGGACATCCCCCAACCCCCCGCCCCCACAACTAGTTCTGGCATGCACCTAACAGCAAGAGTAGCCAAACGGTGCCCATAGATTGGCTGGGCAGGATACCAATGCAGCAGAGATAAAGGGTAGTGTGGCCAGAAGAAAAGCAAAAGGGCCAGGCCAGGAAGGTCTGATGAACAGTTTGACTCAGGGCCAATATTTAGGTCTCACCTACATTATGTGTGCATGCCCCATTTCAGTTGTCATAATTGTCTCTGTAATTTCCTCCTGAGTAGCGGTCATAACCACCCTGGCTTCTGGGAAAAAGCGGAATTGTTTTACAGGAATGTATTCTACATGGCAGACAGTAACATTAAAAACTACATGTGGATTTACAATATAAACTTTACTACTTTTTTGTGGTGATGGAGATTAAACCCACAGCTTGGCACATGATGGGCAATTTATCTATGATATATCCAAGCCACACAATACAAAACTTAAAAAAAAAAAGTGTAAGCAGAATACATGAAGTATATGAACACTATGTAAAAATTACCATCTTTAGCATAAGGTAGATATAAATATTAGGCTACTGAATTATTAAGAACACCAATACCAGAGGTATCCCACCTGCCACTGTAGTCTCTAGACCGTCCATATCCATATCCATATCCTCCAGGTCGACTGTCATATCTTCCGCCTCCATAGCCCTGGTCTCCACCACCTACAGAAGTATTTAAAAATAGCAGTTGTTCAGACATAGGCTTCTAACAAACAGCTCTCTGCCTCATAATCCAATCACACTGCACTTACCTCTAGAGTAGCTGCGACCACGACCATGGGCCCCAAAGGCACCCCCTCCTCTGCTTCCCCGAGCAGACTTGCCTGCATGGTCCACACGGATCTGGCGCCCATCCAGGGACTAGGTGTGGGAAGGAGACAGACACAAGGAAGGGTTGTCAGTCAGTCAGAGCAGTGATGAAGAAGAATGGGCACAGGCAAGTGGACAAGAGCCCAGAAATTCCTGCTGAGCACCAAATTCTGGGTGCCATGTTTCAGAACAAGCTCCTCTGACCAGAATGGCTTCACCAGGAGCTATAGAATCCCACAAATGACCTGAATCCACCGTGCTCCCCTGCTACTACTTACATCTTGACTGAACTCAGGCTGAGTTCTCCTCCCCACTCCTCTAAGCTGCCCGACTATTAGGGCTAGACACCTCTCTTGGTTTGAGGCTTCAGAGTCCATCCCAGAAGACTCACGAGGTCCTCTCCGGGCCAGGCCCACAGGTCTGCAGACTCTACTACCTAAGCCCAGAGCAGGTCAACCATCCACAGGTGGCTTCTCGGCCTCATGCAGGACCAGTCGTCGCCTCCCAGGCAGCCCGGCTCTGTCTGCCGCTGCCCTCCACCCCCTAGAACAGAAGGCAGTCATGCTCCTGTGAGTGGACACTGCGGGGCTTTGTGGCCACGCTGCCCCTGGCAGACATAGAGGGAAAACAGAAAGAACGAAGAAAGTGCAGACAGGGAGAAGGCTCCTCGGGAGGCAGGAGGCCTCACCTCTCCATTCATGGCTCTCATGGCATCTGAGGCATGCTCTGGGTTGGTGAAGGTGATGAAGCCAAAACCCCGGGATCTTTGAGTCTCCCGGTCCTTGACAACAACCACTGGGAGGGACAGAAATGTAAACGTTAGCACCGTAACATTTAAGTGGAAACGAGAATGGATACCTCCCACCCCAAATCCTGTAGCCTAACTGTATCTTAGAAATATAGGAAGGTAAGGAGAATTTCTGGTTCTAAGTCCCAGACTAAACTAGCTTTTATCCAAAAACCCTCAACCCGTGGGCTGGTCCACAGCTCACCCTCAGAGATAGGCCCAAAGCTGCTGAAGTGGTCTTCGAGTGCCTGCTCATCGGTGTTGAAGTTGAGCCCTCCCACGAAGAGCTTTCCTTCTTCAGAAGACATGGCAGAAGGCAAATCCTATAGGGCGAGCATGTGGAATATTGGGGAAAATAGTAAACGTGGGGGAAGTGGCGAGATGTCAAACACCTGAAGACTGAGAGTTACAGGGAACACGGAAAGTGGGTTCAGAGAAATCAATCAAATGGCAGGCAAGAAACTGAGAGTTACAGGGAACACGGAAAGTGGGTTCAGAGAAATCAATCAAATGGCAGGCAAGAAACTCAAACAGAAAAGGCGGGAACCAGCAAGCCAGAGCCAGCCCGGCCGCCATTTGACGAGCGCTACCGCGCATGCCCACACCCTCCCACGCCACCACACCCGTCATTTTGTACGGTCGCGCAGGCCCACAGCAGCGTTGCATTTCCTCTTTCCCCGCAGAACAAGATGGCGGCAGTCACGTGGGAAGAGCCAGCCGGTATAGGTTGTCGCGTGCTCACTGCCGCTCCCGACCCAGCCCGTGTCCCTTCCGGCATTCCTCCCATTCGGATGCAGCCCGCCAGTCTCACAATTGGGAGATGTGCCTTCGAGCCGGGGCCTCGCCCTCCCCGGAGAAGCTCAAGCCTACGTGTCAGCGGCCGCCACTCTTCCTACTCTCGTCTCCCGCCCCGCGCGGGCAAGGGAGTGGGCGAGGGGCGACCCCCGCGCCAGACAGACGCTGCTTACCTGGAAAATGAAAAGTCAGAAGGCTGGAGACACAGCGAGCTCTACGGAACCGGGAGAACAGAGAGGCTGCCGCGCGGGAAGACGCCTGATAAAGCGTGCGTAGCGGATACGTCACAGAACGTCCCCCAGCGCGCCCCGGCGTGCGTGCTCATTGGTTAAGGCCAGCGGGGGTTGGGTGGTGGGAGAGGAAGGCGGAGGAAGCAATTTGCCTTGCTGCTTCCGGGAACAGAGGCGAACTTTATGAGTTCAGTGCATCCTACTGTAAGCATCTCTCTACTGGCTTAGAGATTGCACCCCCCTTTCCATCTACAGATGGTTTGATTCATATAGCCTTTTCCTCCCTGACGTCATTTTCACTGCTTTTGACATCATTTTTCCCCTTCGATAGGAAGTCCTGACTGACAGTAGATCAGTGCCAATGAACTACCATCCTCAGCAATCAATCTTAATTACTTTCTAGTCCTTTAACCTCATATCCCGTAAGGCCCCAATGTTTTATCCCTCCATGTCCCTAAAGTCATCACCTTCAGAGTTCTTGATGTCAGACCCCACATTTTTTGAGTGCTTAACCCGTACCCCTTTATCATCTCTGCCCAAACACCTAGCCGAGTTATGGGACCCTTTCTCTTGGTGTCTCCTTCTCAGGTCTGACGTCAGCTCTCATTCTTATCTGACAGTCTCTTTAAGCCTGATAAGCCTTCTTCAGCAAAACAGGTACCTTATCGTCAAAGGATGCAAAGCCAACCCACAGAGTGAATTCTGCTCTCTAATCAGGATAATAGCTCTTGATCCAAAGGATTGACTTTTGCAATACATAGTGAAATCCAAAGCAAGCAGTGTTTGAGTCTACAGCCTGACAGTTTGGTCTTTCCCAGCCTTCAGTGTCTACTAACAACTTGTCTGCCTTCAGGGCAAACATTTTTTCACTCATAGAATGAATTTGTTCAACTTTGTAAAGGCCTGTCCCCTACTCCACCACCAAGCCCAACACTAGATTTGTTAAGCTTCAGATGCTATTCATCTATGGTCCCATATTTCTCAGGGATTTTTCAGGGATTTTAGTGTTATTAAATTTGTAAGTAGTATCTTTAGTTAAATACACTTATTTTTTATTTAATCCTTTCTCACTCTATGATCTATACCTCACTGTGCTCAGGATAGCCTGAAACTCATAAACTTCTTGCTTCAGCCTCTCCAGTCCTGGGGTCACACCAACTTGTCTGTATTTTTAAAGAAACCCTTTCCCCCCCAAGTCCCAGAGATACTCTTCTACAACTTATTCTGTTAGCTCTATAGTTTTGCTTTTAGAGTGCTTTCCTAGTATGTGTAAGTCCCGTGACTTATATCCCAGCAGAGGGGAGAGCTGTGTCTGGTTTTACTGTGCCTTTGGGCCAGATGTCTCACCATCATCTACCAGGAAACTGAAGCAGAGTTGTAAGTTGAGGCTTTTAACACGTTCCAGGCTAACTTTAGCTACATGGTGCAGCCCAGTATTGGAACAGCAAACAAAAATAGGATGTTTGGGGAGTGGAGAGATGGCTCAGCGGTTAAGAGCACTGGCTGCTCTTCCAGGGGTCCTGAGTTCAAGTCCCAGCACCCATATGGCAGCTCACAACTGTTTGTAACTCCAGTTCTGGGGGATCTGACACCTTCACACCAATGTACATAAAATAAAGTTAAATAAATTATTTTTTAAAAAATGGATGTTTTTTGGAATTGCATTTTATGTAAAGATTCGGGGAATAACATCATGATGTTACCTGTGGTTTTAAGGTATGTGCACACTGATGCTGCTCCCATTAAGATTTGGCACGTTAGTTGGGTGTGATGACTTCAACCAGTAATCCTAGCACTTGGGGAGGCTGAGGCAGTAGGATCTTTCATTCAAGGCCAGCCTAGGCTACATAATCAGCCACACACACCCTTCCAAGAAAAACGCCTAATGAAAGCATTGGAGCCTAGTTCCTTTGCCCCTTGAGTATGGACTGGACTTAGTGGATCAGTTGTAATGTACAAAATAAGCGAGGCAGAAGTGCTAGTGTGTCATTTTCAAGCCAGGCTCATAAAAAGGCAGTTCGGTTTTCTCTTCTCTCGTGCAGATTGAGCATTCTGTGAAATGTTTGTTGGTTGTCCAGAGTAGTCCTATAGAGGGGCTAAAGTGGCATGGATCTAGGTCTCCTGCCACCAGCTATCTTAGAAGTGGATCCACACCTCCAGGTAACTGACTGGCAGTAACCCTATGAGCATATGAAGCAGAACCATCTCACTAAGCCACTCCCAGAATCCTGACCTTCCAAAACCATGGAGATGTTGGTTTCTTTGTTTTGTCTTGAGACAGGGTCTCACTGTGTAGCTCAACCTGTGAACTGGGGCCTAGTTCCCTTGCCTGTTGAGCATCACAAAGACTACATTCAGCATCATGCCCGATGTAGTCAGTCAGCTTTGTGGTAATTTGATGTCAGTTGATAACTAATAAATCACCAGAATTTTCCCAGCAAAGAAGATGAAATAAATGTTTCTTTTATTTAAAGACAGGGTCTCTTTATGTATTCTAGGTTGGCCTGGAACTCACTACATAGCCCTGGATAGCTTTATACTCTTGGTTCTCCTGCCTAGTACTACAGATGTGCATGACCAGTTTTATTTATATTTGAAAATGGGATCTTGCTAAGTTTCCTAAGGGGGCCTTAAATTCCTGGGCTCAAGTCAACCTCCTGCTTCAGCCTCTGGAGTGACACTAGAGATCACTGTGGATTTTATTTTGAGGCAGGGTCTTACTATGTAACCTTGTCTGGCCAGGAATTTGCTATATAGACCAGGCTGGCCTCAAACTTACAGAGATCTGCCTGCCTCTACCTCCTAAGTGCTAAGAGTAAAGACATGTGCTACCATACCCAGCTTTTGGTTGGTTCTTTTCTTTAGGACAGGGTCTCATGTAGCCCAGGACAGTCTCAAACTCATGGTAATCCCCCTGTCTTCCAAGTGCTGAATTCCAGGCCTAAGCCACCAAGCTTCTCCTGACTTCTTGAGTTGAATGCTTAGATCATCTATTTGCTTCCTCTCTTCCTCCCTCATGTATCGCGCTGTAACAGTGGCTGGTCTGTACTTCACTATCTAGCTCAAGTTGTCCTTTAAGTCACAACACTCCTCCTACCGTAGCTTCATGAGAGCTGGGACTACAGGTACGAGCTGCCATGCCAGGCTCCTCCCTTTTTTTTTTTAATTAAGAAAAAATTTTTATTTATTTTAAATACCAATCACAGATCCCCCTCCTCCCACCCCTCCAGCCTCCCCCTCCCAACCCACCTCCCATTCCCTCCTACATAAAGGTAAGGCCTCCCATGGGGAGGTACACTTAATAGAGGAAGGTCCAAGCCCCTCCCCCTGCCTCAAGACTTAGCGAGGTATCCCACCATAGGTAGTGGGCTCCAAAAAGCCAGCTCATGCACCAGGGATGGATTCTGATCCTACTGCCAGGGAGCCTCTTAAGCTGATCAAGCTACACAACTGTCTCTCTATGTAGAGGGCCTAGTCCAGTCCCGTGCAGGCTCCATGGCTGGCTCCTTTCTTTAAAAAATTCAATTACAAATTTATTAATTTATTTTTATGTTTGCACGTATATCTGTGCATCATATGCATTTGGTGTCTGTAGAGGCCGGAAGAGGGCATTGGATTCCCTAGAACTGGAGTTACAGAAGCTTGAACCATCATGTGGGTGCTGGGAATTGAACTTTGGAAGAGCAGCCAGTGCTCTTAACCAATGAAAAATCTCTCCAGCCAGGCCCTCCTTTCTCTTTCTTTCTTTCTTTCTTTCTTTCTTTCTTTCTTTCTTTCTTTCTTTTTTTTTTTTTCGCCACCCCTGTCTGGTGACTTGAGACATTCTTTTTTTTTTTTTGGTTTTTCGAGACAGGGTTTCTCTGTGTAGCTTTGCGCCTTTCCTGGAACTCACTTGAGAGCCCAGGCTGGCCTCGAACTCACAGAGATCCGCCTGGCTCTGCCTCCCGAGTGCTGGGATTAAAGGCGTGCGCCACCACCGCCCGGCCCTCCTTTCTTTCTTGATGAATGTGTTTAAAGCTACATATTTTCTTCTATTAATCAAATTTTTGTTCCACAAATTTTGCATGTAATACTTTATTATTTTAAATATTTATTTTGTCTTTCATCTAAGGATTAGTGTCTCAAAACTGGAAGTGATGTTTTTTCTAGCTTTCTGTTATTGCTAGTTTTATTACATATGATCAGAGAATACACACACACACACACACACACACACACACTCCCCTTTTTTGTAGTGTTGAGGCTCTAACCAGGGCCTTGTACATTCTAGGCAAATACTGTAACACTTAGCTAAGCCTACAGCCTTTAATATTTATGCTCTTGGGTTTACCGAGGCCCTCTTTGTGCCCTAACAGTATCTAAGTTCTCAACTGCTAATATGAAAGGCACTTTTCCCATTTAAGTAGAAGGTTACATAGACATTGTGTTGGGTTTTTTTTGTTGTTATTTTTGTTTTTTGTCAACTTGACACCAGTTAAAGTCATCTGGGCAGAGGAAACCCCCATATGAGAAAATGCTTCCATTAGCTTGGCCTGTAGGCAAGCCTATGGGGCATTTTCTTGAAAAATGATTGATGTAAGAGGGCCCAGCCCACTGTGGGCAGTGCCATCCCTGGGCAGATGGTTCTAGGTTGTATCAGCAGGCTGAACAAGTCACAGAGAGCAAGCCAGTAAACAGCTGTGATGGCTATTCTTGGTTGACAACTTGACCACATCTGGAATTAACTAAACTCCAAAAATGGAGGGCATACCTGTAGGGGAATTTTTGCTTAATTTGAAGTAGGAAGATCCACTTCCTTCTTCTTTTTTTCCTCAGGAAGATCCACTTCTAATCTAGATCTTGAGGCTGGAAGAAACATGCTTTTAATCTGAGTCTTGAGGTGGGAAGACACACCTCTAATATTCTCTAGAAGCCGATCTAAGGACACGGAAGAAGGAAGTTTTTGCTCTTTGTCTGTCTGCTTTCTCCCTGGTGGCAAGTCCATTCCTTTACTAGCATTAGAACCTGCTTCCTCAGGATTCCAGCATGTACTGAATGAAGACCAGCTGAGACGTCCAGCCTGGTGGACTGAACAACTTCTGGATTCTTGAACTTCCTGTTCACGGCCAGCCATTGTTGGGTTAGCTGGACTGCAGCCTGGAAGTCGTTCGAATCCCCTTCCTATATATATAGTCATTCTGTAAGTTCTGTCACTACAGAGAACCCTAATACAGCAGCATTCCTCCACGGAAGTCTACTTCAGTTCTTGCCTCCAAGTTCCTGCTTTGACTTTCCTTCATGATGTACGCTATAAGGTGAAATACACCCTTTCCTCCCCAAGTTGCTTTTGGCCATGGTCTTTATCAATAGCAATAGAAAGCAAATTAAGATAGAAATGATACATGTATTATACCAATATCTATAGATCTATCTATCCCAAGCTTAAAATGTATTTGTGGTAGACATATCTTCCTTATCCATCTGTATGAATCTTTTCTATCTTTTGTAATCTTGTGTGTGTAATGGGGGTGGGGGAGAAACAGAGAGCTCACATGTTGAGATCAGAGGACAACTTTCAGGAAGTACGTTCTCTCCTACCGTGTGGGTCCTGGGGATAGAACTCTGGTCCTCAGGCTTGGCAGCAAGTGCCTTTATCCATTGAACCATCTCGCCTCGACCCACCCCCACCGATTTTGTAGACAGGATCTGATTGTGTTGCTTAAGTGCTAGAATTGCAACTGTATGCCACTTATGCCTCGCTTGGACTTTAAAAAATTACAGTTAGGGTCTGTTTCTTTTTTAAATTTAAGTGTTTGGGTGTTTTGCCTGTGTGTATGTCTGTGTATAAAGTGTATGCCTAGTGTCCCAGGAGGCCAGAAGAGGGGGTCAGATTCCCTGGGACTACAGTTACAGATGGTTGTGAGCTACCATGTGGGTGCTGGGAATTGAACCCAGGTCTTCTGGAAGAGCAGCCGGTGTTTTAAACCATTAAGCTCTCTCTCCAGCTCTGAGAATCTGTTTTACATATTTTTGGTTAACTATTATTATATCAGGACTTAGTCCTAACATTTCATTTGCTGTACTTACAACATATATTTGGAGGGCTGGGAGTGAACTCAGTTGGGAGAATGTCTGCATATCATCCATAAAATTGTGTGTTCCATCCCTAGCACTGCGAAATGCTGAGTGTGGTGGTCCAGACCTGTAATCCCAGCAGCTTGCCTGCTACATGATGAGGTGAAGACTCTGTGTGGGCGTGTGTGTCTGCACATTCTTTCATTTCTCCGAGTTGAACAGGCATTGTAACCTGTAACGTACGTCTTGGTCACGTTGGGAGGAACCTCACCAAAAGGCTCAGGTACTAAGAACTGAAACCATTTGCCAATAGCCCTATGATGCAAGTGAAGCCATTAGCTAAATCAGGCATCCTGGTTGACAAGTCAACTGAAACTTCAGAAGAACCCTGGGACAAAGCCACCAGGTAAGCGACTTCTAGATTCCTGACCCTTGGAAATGGCAAGGCAAATAAATAAATCCTTGTTGTTTGGGGCTTCTAAGTTTGGAACTCATACTGAATTGAAGTTACTTGCTGCTTTAGCTGGCCAAATGCAGTGAGGAAAGCGGAGACCAAACTCCACCTGTTCACTTACCTGGACTTTGAGGGGTGAAGAGAAGTGTGAGGGATGAGCCAGACTGTATGGCCCCTAGCACCACAGAAGTAGTTATCACTCCCACTTGCTTTCCTAACACCTGCAAATGTTCTAGTAAGGAGTCATCAAACCCTCAGAGGAAAAATCACTTTAAAAGGAGATAGTCTCGGCTGGGCAGTGGTGGCGCACGCCTTTCATCCCAGCACTTGGAAGGCAGAGGCAGGCAGATAGATCTCTGAGTTCGAGGCCAGCCAGAGCTACACACAGAGAAACCCTGTCCCGGAGGGGAGGGGGGAAGGAAGTGGTCTCCCTCAGAGTATCCAGCAGTCCTGGCACCTGGGAGTCTGATGGCCACTGGCTGCCCGTTTCTTCCCCTAGGATAGCTGCTGCCTTCACACTAGCCATCTAGACACCTGTACTTGGGTCTGGATGATTTCCTCAGTAAGAGAGAAGGCAAAAACTTCCAAAGCAATGTGGAGAAAAGGGTACAGCCATAACAACCTGCATTTTCCTCTAGTCTAGACTGTATTTGCTGCCTCCGGCTATCTGTCTCTCAAAACACACCAGTTCCTATGGAGCTAGAGATGGCTCAGTGGTTTAGAGCACAGGCTGCTCTTCCCAGAGGACCCAGGTTCAATTCCCAGCACCCATATGGCAGCTCACAACTGTCTGTAACTCTAGTTCCAGGGGATCCAATGCCCTCACATAGACATGCATGCAGGGAAAACACCAATGCATTAAAAGCAAATACATTTTTTAAGCTGAATAAAAGAAAAAGGCTAATATTAAAAAGAAAAAAAAGATGGCTTTCTATGCCCTCATGGGTCTCAGAGCTGTGCTATAATTTCTGGAACCCATGTTTTCTTTAGAAAAAAAAAAATATATATATATATATAACTAAATTGTGGCAGCACATGCCTTTAATCCCAGCACTCAGAAGGCAGGCAGATCTCTGTGAGTTTGAGGTCAGCCTGGTCTATGGGGTGAATATATGTATATGTATTTATATATTTTATACATTTATATACATATATAATATATAAATATATACACACAAGTATATATAATACACACACACACACACACACACACATTTTTGGTTTTCTGAGACAAGGTTTCTCTGTATAATCCTGGCTGTCCTGGAACTCGCTCTGTAGACCAAGGTAGCCTCAAACTCAGAGATCCAGCTGCCTCTGCCTCCTGAGTATGCGCCACGACTGCCTGGCTCTAAAAAAACTATTTGTTATTACACTATTCATTTTGTGTATCAGGGAGGGGGTGGCGAGTACATGTGGAGGTCAGAGGAAAATTTACAGGAGTCAGTTCTCTCTTTCTACCATGTGGGGCCTAGGGCTCAAATTCAGCTTCTCAGTCTTGGTGGCAAGCACCTTTACCCACTGAGCCCTCTTGTCAGCCCTGGAACCTGTGTTTTCCTCTGGAGTTTCTCCCAGTGGTTTCAGCAGCTTATATATCTCTTGCCATCTTGGAATGGACCAGAAGGTCCAAGTATCCTAGAGAAAAAGTAAAGGTTTCTGCCTTTCAGAGCCCAAGCCTCCTGTTCACAGAATGGATTCATTGGCATTCTAAAGGGCATACTGACTTGTATGACCCCTTAAATATCAGTACTTGGAGCTGGAGAGATGGCTCATTGTTTTAAGAAGACCCAGGTTTGGTTCCCAGCACCCCAATGGGAGCTCACAACTATCTGTAACTCCAGTTCCAGGGGATCTGATACCATTTTCTGGCCTCTGCAAGCTTCTTGCACATAGTGCTGCATAGGCATACATGTAGGCAAAACCACCATACACAAAAAATTAACATGAAAGCCAATCATGGTGGCACCTAACTTTAATGCCAGCACTCAGGAGGCAGAGGCAGGCAGATCTCTGAGTTTGAGGCCAGCCAGTCTACATAAGCAAGTTCCAGGACAGCTTTCAATAATAAAATCAGAATTCATTAATCATAGAACATACCCCATAGGGTGTCAGCTAGTTACCGACGAAGGGAATACATAAAGTCCCCAGAAAGCCCTTACTCTTTTTTTTTTTTTTTTTTTTTTTAAAGATTTATTTATTTATTATGTATACAGTGTTCTGCCTGCACATATGCCTGCAGGCCAGAAAAGGGAACCAGATCTCATCGTAGATGGTTGTGAGCCACCATGTGGTTGCTGGGAATTGAACTCAGGACCTCTGGAAGAGCAGCCAGTGCTCTAAACCTCTGAGCCATCTCTCCAGCCCCGCCCTTACACTCTTATGTATGGCTTCTACGGAGTCCAAGCCCCTTATTCCCAGTGTGCACTTGGTAGATCCACAGTGTTTGAATACCCTGGACACAAAAGGATAGCTTTGTCCTGCTTTTCAAGTGACTAATCCTTCTCCACCAACATTGGGGGGGTGATAAGCACCATTTAAGGGTCACTCTCAGCTTTACATGGTAATGTGGGGGGGGGACAGATAAGATCTTTTCCTTGATGTCCCATCATCTCTGGCAGCATAACTTCTAGTCATGACTCGGGGACCCCAGTGAGCTCATCTACTATCTATCATATCCTTAGCACAGGACAGTTTCCTTGTGAGAAAGCTCCTCCACATTCTGATTAGGTAAGTAGGGAAGAGGGATTGCCTTTTTTAGAGACAGATTTTTCCCTCTGTAGCCCAGGCTAGACTTGAACTTGTGATTCTCCTTTAATCTCCCAAGTAGCTGGGAATTATGTGCATACCACTGCAGCCTGATCAAGGACCTGATTTTTTTTTTAGTTTTATTTTATTTTATATGAATGAGTGTTTTTCTTGCATGCATATATGTATGCCATGTGCATGCTTAGTGGCCACAGAGGTCAGAAGGGAGTTAGGTCCTCTGGAACTGGAGTTATGGATGGTTCTGAGCCACCATGTTGGTGCTGGGAACTAAATGCAGGTCCTCTGCAAGAGTAATGAATATTGTTAATCACTGAGCCATCACTCAGCCCCAAGGACCTCATTTTTATCATTATCTTGCAAATACTTAGGCAAATTCTTTTAGGGTTCAAGTTTTATCAGTGCTTGATTTTTCTTATCCATATTAGTGGCAATATGTTGAAATGGTTAAGACAGGCGTCCATCAGCTGGAAACCTAGCTTAGGGCTCTAAGCATGGCATGGCATAGTCCCACAAGCTGGTTCCAAAGCATGTGGAAAGCAAGAAACCTCAGACCCCTGCTCAGGACTGCCAGCATCATGCACTGGAAGGTTCACAAAGAGTCTAGATCCTAGAAGTGATGAGTGGCCTAAATGTTTCTCTCTTTAGGCCATAAACTCCCAGTTTTTGTAGTAAATCTTGCCTCTTTCTTTTCTCTCTTTTTTTTCCCCCCTGAGACAGGGTTTCTCTGTGTAGCTTTGGTGCCTGTCCTGGATCTCGCTCTGTAGAGCAGGCTGGCCTCGAACTTACAGAGATCTGCCTGGCTCTGCCTCCCGAGTGCTGGGATTAAAGGCTCTTTTCTTTTTCTTTCTTTTTTTGAGACAGAGTTTCTCTGTATAACAGCCCTGGCTGTCCTGGAACTCACTCTGTAGATCAGGCGGGCCTCAAACTCAGAGATTCTCCTGCCTCTGCCTTCTGAGTGCTGGGACTACAGGCGTGTGCCACATCTGGCACAAATCTTGCCTTTTTTTGAGCTAGAAACACTCTCTTCCTCATCTTTTTGTGCCTGTCCTGAAATAACATTCACAGCTATCAAATAGATCTTTTATATTCCAGGTAGACAGATATACCCCAAAAACCAACCAAGTAACCAAACAAACAGATTTAGCCTTTTCTAGAGCAGTCCCTGGGCCGGGTTCAGCAATAACTGGTTTTCAACAGCTGCTCTCCTTGTGGCTTTGTAGAGAAAGCAGGCGCCACCCTAAACCAACTGAGTTATTTCAGTCCCATCCACTAAAGAGCCCACAGTAACTTCTACAACATCCAGGAAGTAAAGAAATACACATGCCACAGTGACCTTTGTGTGCGCAAAGAATAGTTTAGAAACAAAACCAAACCAGAAAAGAGGCCATGCCTCTGTGGGCAGTGCCAACAGTGAGTCACACACACTCAAACCCAGGGAGAGGGCCCTGGGCTCCAACATGTCTAGGGATGGCAGGCAGGGAACAATGTCTCGTGTGTAGGCCCTCAATGTAAAGAATGGAGTACCACTGGGGTTGGAAAGCTGGAAGGGTTACAATCAAGATGGAGCTGTGGCCTCAGCCCCCTCCTCAGAGTCCCACACTTCCGACTGCAGATAATCAGCAAAGAGAGCCTTGGCCCTGCGCAAGACACGCCCTAGATGGTGTTTCCGCACCAGGCGGTCAAAATGCATGGCTAGCTCATTGTAATCCAGCCCATTGCGCATGATGTGGTCACGGTGTTCCAGTAGGATAGCTAGGCAGAGGAAGAGCATGAATGGGTTCCCTCGGCCAAACTCCTGGGGTGGGGGAAGGCCCATTGGAGGTGGGGGTGGCAGGGACTTCCCTGGATCTCTGGGAGAACCAATATCTTGCATCAAGGGGGATCCTACAGCTATGTCACCAGAAGGAGAAGCCTCCTGGGTAGATGGAGGAGATGAAGAGGATGGGGAATCAGGCCGAGAGAAGGAGGAGAGGAGTGGGTCTGGGGAGTTCAGCAAGGGCTCAGAGAGGGATTTAGAGCTAATGAGGGTAGCTGGGTGGGCTAGTTGGACTAAAAAGTCCTTCCTGGAACCCATGTTATCCCTGAGTTGCTGGAGACCATCCAGGCTGGCTTGTCTCAGGAGACGTCCCCCACCACTAGGTCCCTGGCTGGATGTAGCCAGGTGGACAACAGCGTCTTCAAAAGCACCACCTCCTCCACCAGCAGGCCTTAGCATGTGCCTCTGACGGACTGGCCGTCCCCTGTGGCTACCAAAGCCAGTGTCTGCCACTTGGCTGGGAGGTCCAACAAGCTCCACTTCATGTTCAGGAGGGTCAGGGGGCAGGGAGCTCCAGGTGACCTCTAGCATTCGGAGAGCATCATCAAAGGCAAACTCGCGCTTAAGCTCCAGCAGCAGCCAGCGGTAACAGAAAAAGAGGTCATCAGCGCCTGCTTCTTGCAGATACTGGTAGAAGTCTGGGTCAGCATGTCTCAACAGCAGCTTGAGGTGGGCAAACTTGGTGGCCATGGCACGACCATCAGGATGGAAGTTGGCAGCCAGGCGCTTCATGATGCCACAAAAACACACAAAGGCATGGCCCTCATGGTCCATGACAGCAAGGATGGGCGACGCCAGGTCACTCATGCCCTGACAGTATGACACCTGTGGATGGGTAACGGCATAGGTAGTGAGCAGGTCATGCAGGGCCCGTAGGTGTGGGCCATCCTCAGGCCCCGCGTAGTAGGGATGGGCTCGGTCTGTACGAAGCACATCCTTGAGGACTGTGCTGCGGATGAATTCCAGGTCCTCAGGGTTCACTCGCTGGGCCCACTCGCTTTTGAGCTGCTCATATTCTCGACTCTTCCGTTTCATGTAGTCCATCCGCTCACGGCCTGTCAGCCCATCCGGGTACACATTCAGGAGGTACCGCCATACCACCTGGCCAGAGACAACAGGAAATGAGGCCGAGCTTCATACCCATGGCAATTAGTCACCCCCACCCGTCTCTTGTGGCTTCTGTCCTCCTTGTGATAGTCTGCTTCCTGCCACTGAACTACCTAAAATAGAACCTCCTTCCCTGGAATCTCTCTACCCTACCTATGACAGTGTGTTCCACTGAATGTATCATCTCATGTGCTACCAGTGACCACAGAGTAATGGCTACAGTGAGTGACTGAGGGGCTCACTTTTCGAAGTGAAGGCTCCACACCACCATGATAGATCCGCAATCGCAACTCCTCAGGACGGGAGAGCTGGCCTTCATGATTCAGGTATGTGTGAAACTCAGCATCACTCAGAGGTGGTTTGAAAGGCTTGATATCCTCTCCATACGACCAACTCAGCACCTGCTGGACCTTAGACAACGTACGGCCCACCTGGGAAGGAAGGAGGAAAAGAAGCTACAGGTCAAAAATAAAACCAAAACAAAAAGAAGAAGCAGAAGCAGCTGCAGATCCCTGTGCAGGACAGGGCGGAGGCCAATCAGCAAGCTCTGGAAGGGGAGTTCTAGATAGGCCCTTCCCTCCAAGCACAGCTGGAGCCCCCCCAGTCTCCTGAAATCACCTGAGAGAGGATGGATTGTGTAAAAGGCAAGGCAGCTGTCGTCAGTGAGGAACGCTTCTCAGCCAGTAGCACATCGGATCCAATGACATCTTTGGGGCTAATTATATCCCAGTCTTCCAGCAGTGGGCCTGAGCACACAGAGCGAAGCACTGTAAGAACAGGGATGTGAACCCAGGTCACAGGGCTGGGTTCCTTTTCTAAAGCCCAGCTACCCACAGGGCAGAAACAAAGTCTATTCCCTCTTCCCTGTATCATCCCAATAATGTAAAAAAAAAAAAAAAAAATCAGCCATGAATAGTTCTTATGTGGGAGATGTTTCACAAAATGGCAGGGAAGCCTTTACTATTTGAATGATTTAAATAGTATTTATTGCAAGGCACTGAAGCAAGAGATTAACCTTAAGAAATAATAATATCCATTGAGCCTGGCAGTGCAGGCCTGTAATCTCAGTTACTCTGGAGGCTGAGGTAGGAAGAGGGAGAGTTCAAGACCAGTGCCTGGGCTATATGAGACTATCTCATTTAAAAAAAAAACACTTGAGGGCCTGGTGGTGCACGCCTTTAATCCCAGCACTCGGGAGGCAGAGCCAGGCGGATCTCTGTGAGTTCGAGGACAGCCTGGTCTACAGAGCGAGATCCAGGAAAGGCGCAAAGCTACACAGAGAAACCCTGTCTCAAAACAAACAAACAAACAAACAAATATAAACAAACAAACAAACTTGAGGGCCAATGAGAGGGCTCAGTGAGTAAAGGCACTTGCCACCAAGCCTGATAAGCAGAGTTCAATCTCTGGAACCCACATGGTGGAGTTGTCCTCTGACCTTCATACACACACTGTGACATGCACATACCCCTTATCCACCCAATAAAAAGAAAATAAATCAGTTCCTTATACTCAGTTCTATGGAGTACTAGCTAGTATTCTTTTTTAAATATATTTTTGTGTGTGGAGGGGACAATCCTGGGGAATCAAAACCAGGACATTGCATGTTCTATGCAAGGGCTCCACTGCTAAGCAACATCAGGAGGCCTTTTAAAAAACTTGTTTTGAAACAGTGTCTCTAAGTTACCCAGGCTAGCCCTGAACTTATTCTAGACCAGGTTGGCCTTGAACTAACTTATGCCTCAGCATCCCAAATACCTGGAATTAAAGGACTATAGGTGTGTGCCACCTCCCTTGGATTTATCATTCTTTTTGATGAGGAAATGGGTCTATAGATATTTGGTCAAGGCCCCATACCTAGTGAATGAAAGAAGTCAAAAGTGAAGTCCAGGCCCAAAGTCGGAGAGTCTACACCCCTCTTCTCCCATTCCTGATAGTTCTCCCCACCCAAGGGATGAAAGGTGCTATTACCATTTCCACTCTACAGACAATGACCAAAGGTCTGCAACAACTAGCTAGTGACCAAGATTCTACAGCTAGGGATGGTAGATTCCTATTCCTAGGATCATCGCCTCATCTAGCTTACCCCAGAGCCCAGACATACCTTAGAAAAAGGGTTAGTGGAGAGCTATGTTGTGCACGTGAGACAAAGGAAACCATTCTAGACTTGACCTGAGCCGCTCCCAGCTCACAAAACATCACAGAGATTTCTTCCTTCTCTAGCTTAGGGCCCCCTTGCATCCTTTCCGTTTAGTTTTGTTCACTATGGTTTCCCTTTCTTTTTGAAAAGAAACTTTCTAAGTTAGCATACAAAGTGATGGGCTTCATGATGGCATTCCCATAAACACACAGAAACCTACTTTGCTCTTAATCACCCTCACCGTTGCCATCCCTATCCACCTTGTCCCCTCTTGCGGCTCTCCTGTTTTCATGGCACATGTATTCCATTATCCTCGCCCCCTTCCCTTAAGAGCTCTTCCTCATCTCTCTTCTCACTTCAAATATGATGTGGCTGCAGCAGCAATAACTTCAAGAATGCTTTTTTAAATTTAAAATTAAAGAGAACATATACATGCCTGGTACCCAGGGAGGCCAGAGAGGACATCACATCTCTTGGAACTAGAGTTATAGACAGTTGTAAGCTGCCATGTGGGTGCTGGGAATTGAACCTGGGTCCTCTGGAAGAGCAGCCAGTGCTCTTAACTGCTGAGCCATGGCTGCAGCCCAGCAAGATTTTCTTTTACTTTTAATTATGTGTATGAGGATGTGTCTTTATGGGGGTATATACACATGAGTGTAGATGCTTGCAGAGTCAGAAGCCCTGATACTCCTGGGGCTGGAGGTGGTGAGCCACCATATGTGGGTGCTGGGAACCGAACTCAGATCCTCTGAAAGAACAGCAAGCACTCTTTTTTTATGGTTTTTGTTTTTGTTTTGTTTTTTGAGACAGGGTTTCTCTGTGTAGTTTTGGTGCCTGTCCTGGATCTTGGATCTTGCTCTGTAGACCAGGCTGGCTTAGAACTCACAGAGATCCACCTGGCTCTGCCTACAGAGTACTGGGATTAAAGGCGTGTGCCACCATTGCCTGACTTGCACTCTTTTTATTAAAGGGTTTATTTTCTTTTGAATTATATGTGTATATATGTGTACATGTGTTAGGGTATGTGCATGTGAAGTGGAGCTACCCCTGGAATTTAGGAGAAGGTCTCCTATCCCCTGGAGATGGAATTATCAGCAGTTGTGAGCCATCTGACAAAAGGTGCTGGGAACCAAACTTGGGACCTCTGGAAGAACAATATGTTGCTCTTAACCAGTTAGCCATCTCTCTAGCCTCATTTTTTTTTTTTTGATTTTTCGAGACAGGGTTTCTCTGTGAAACAGTGTCCTGCTGTCCTAGAACTCACAGAGATCCACCTGCCTGTGTCTCCCAAGTGAATGCTAGCCTCATTTTTTTAAAGATTTATTTATTTATTATATATACAGTGCTTTGTCTGCAAGCATGCCTGCATGCTACAAGAGGGCACCAGATCTCATTATAGATGGGTATAAGCCACCATGTGGTTGCTGGGAATTGAACTTGGAACCTCTGGAAGAACAGCCAGTGAATGCTCTTAACCTCTGAGCTGTCTCACCAGCCCCAGCCTCATTTTTTTTTAATTTAAAAGTTACATTTATTGCTAGATGTGGTGCTACGCACCTTTAATCCCAGCACTCGGGAGGCAGAGGCAGGCGGATCTCAGTGAGTGTGAGGCCAACCTGGTCTACAGAGCGAGTTCCAGGACAGCCAGGGCTTCCCGGAGAAACTCTGTCTCCCAAAACAACAAGAAAAAGTTCCGTTTACTTCTTGTGTGCCTCAGTACATGTGTGGAGGTTAGAGGACAACCTATGGGAGTCAGTTTTCCCACTCTGTTCCATGTGGGTTTGGGAAATGAACTTGGGTTGTCAGGCTTGCGGGCCTTTACTGGCTGAGCCAGTAGACACTTTTTCCTGCTGGACCATCTCTGCAGCCACCATCAATCATCTGTGTGTGTGCTTGTTCTCTAGAGATGGAACCTAAGGCTCCATGTATGTGAAGGGCACTCCACCAGGCACCTACACCTGCAGCCTGACTTTAGGTTTGAGATTTTTTTTTTTGGGGGACAGGATCTCACTGTAACCCAGGCTGACCTGGAACTTAATTCTGTAGCAAGTCACTGCCATTTGCAGGTCAATAGCGTCCCTAAGCAGCTTGGCCGTGACACATAGCCCTTTTTTCCACAGAGCTGAAGGAAAAGCAAGATCACATCTAGATGCCACTGCCTCTGCGTGAATCTCTTTGAGGGTACCCCAAACTAAGGGGTCACGAAGGAGAGGTGGAGATCCACCCCTAGCATAGCTTTTCCCTTTTGCTTCATCTGTTCGCCTGCCAGAACCCTTGACCCACCCCTGCCAGCTCCCATTCCCTCAGTCCCCAAGTCCAAATCATTGCCAAGCCCTGTGGTTTATACGTGTAAAACACACTTCAACACCGACTCACTGTTCATCTGCCTTGTGACCCTGTCTGAGCCGCTAGCCCAGATACCTCAGACTATTGCTTCCTAACCAGTGCCTGCTCCTTTTGTGGGCCACCCCCAACAGCTGCCACTGTGGTCTTGCTAAAACATTAAAGCATTTTCCAGGTGAGATGCAGGTTGTACTACTTTCCAAATTAAGAAACTACTCTAAGATATAGAGGTAAAGTTAAATGATTTCAGTAAAAAACGTAAAAAAGACTTGGAGGCCAAGCTTGGGAGACCTGATATGTAAATACCAAAAAAAAAAAAAAAAGAAAGAAAGAAAGAAAAAGAAGAGAGAGACAGGCGGTGGTGGCGCACACCTTTAATCCCAGCACTCAGGAGGCAGAGCCAGGTGGATCTCTGTGAGTTCAAGGCCAGCCTGGGCTACAGAATGACATCCAGGACAAGCACCAAAACCACACAGAGAAACCCTGTCTTGAAAAATGAAACAACAACAACAAAATCAAAGTTTAGCAACCACCATGCACGGTGGCACATATCTGTACTCACAACACTCAGGAGACTGAAACAGGGTGACTGCTCTGAGTTTGAGGTTAGCCTGGGCTACACAGTAAATTAAAGCCCAGCCAGCCTAAGATAGATGGTAAAACCCTGTTTCAGAACAACAAAAAGAAGTTCACTGTCAAGTATCTAAAAATGCATAAACATTGGGGCTGGAGAGATGGCTCGGTGGTCAAGAGAACTTGCTGTTCTTGTAGAGGACCTGGGATTCAGTTCTCTGCTTCCAAGGGGTGGCTTACACCTGCCTGACAGTTCAGTTCTAGGGAATCCAACACCCTCTTCTGGCTTCCTTGGACACCAGGCATGCACATGGTTCACATACATACAAGCAGGCACACATACACGTAAAATTAAAACAAATCTTTAAAAATGCATAAATTAAGCTGAGTATAATAGTGTACGCCTTTAATCCCAGCACTTGGGAGGCCGAGGCAGGTGCATCTCTGTGAGTCCAGGGCCAGTCTGGTCTATAGAGTGAAGTCTAGGCCAGCCAAGGCTACATAAAGAGCCCGTCTCAAAAACAAACAAACAAACAAAACAAAACCAAGATGTGAGCTCTCAGCTACTGCTTCAGCACCAATCCTGCCTGCCACCATGATAGTCATGGATTCTAATTCTCTGAAACTGTAAGTACCTAATACTTTCCTTTTTGTTTGTTTTTCGAGACCACCTTCCTTTTTAAAATTTTTTTTTGATGATTCCTTTTTATTTTTTATGTTCATTGGTGCTTTGCTTGCATGCATGTCTGTGTGAGGGTGTCAGATCCCCTGGAACTGGAGTTACAGACAGTTGTAAGCCGCCATGTGGGTACTGGGAATCGAACCCAGGTCCTCCAGAAGAGCAGTCAGTGCTCTTAACCCATCTCTCCAGCCTCCCAATACTTTCCTTTTTAAGTTGCCTTAGTTATGGTATCTTATCACAGTAACAGAAAAATAACTAAGAGAAACCTTATCTCAAAATTAGAAAAAAAAAAAAAAGAATGGTGGACAGGTAGCTCAGAAGAAGAGTGCATACACAAAGCCCTGGGTTCAACCCTTAAAAAAAGTTATAGGTAAACCCAACCAAGAAGGCTGAAGGTCCTGGAGAGACAGCTCAGTGGTTAATAGGACTTGGTGCTCTTGCAGAGGACCGCTCAGCATTCACACTGGGTGGCTCATAACCACCTGTAATTCCAGTTCCAGGGCCATCTTCCAGCTATCCCAGGTACCTGCATGCAGATGGTACACATACATACACTCAAGCATATATACAGTCACATAAAATAATAAATATTTCGAGGGTTTTTTTGGGTTTTTTGTTTGTTTTTTCAGACAGGGTTTCTCTGTGTAGCCCTGGCAGTCCTAGAACTCATTCAGTAGATCAGGCTGGCCTAGAACTCACATAGATCTGCCTGCTTCTGCCTTCTGACTGCTGGAATTAAAGATGTGTGCCACCACCACCTGACTTATAAAATAATAAATATCTATTTTAAAATAAAAGGCTAAAACTAAGCTGGGTGCAAAACTCAAGTCCAAGTGGAACAAAGACCTCAACATAATCCAGATGCACTGAACCTGATAGAAGAGGAAGTCAGAAATAATCTCAAACACATTGGCACAGGAGACAACTTCCTGAACAGAACACCAATAGCACATGCACTAAAACTGACAATTAATAAATGGGACCTCATGAAATTGAAAAGTTTCTGTAAAGCAAAGGACACGGTCAATAGGACAAAACATCAGCCTACAGAATGGGAAAAGATTTTCACCAACCCCACATCTAACAGAGGACTGATCTCCAAAATATATAAAGAACTCAAGAAACTAGACATCAAAATACCAAATAATCCAATTTTAAAAATGGGCTACAGAGCTAAACAGAGAATTCTCAACAGAAGAATCTCAAATGTCCCAGAAACACTTAAGATGTTCAACATCCTTAGCCATCAGGGAAATGCAAATCAAAATGACCCTGGGATTCTATCTTACACCTGTCAGAATGGCTAAGATCAAAAACAGAAGTGACAGCTCATGCTGGAGAGGATATGGAGCAAGGGGAACACTCCTCCATTGCTGGTGGGAGTCAAACTTGTACAGCCACTTTGGAAATCAGTGTTATGGTTTCTCAGAAAGCTGGGAATCATCTACCTCAAGACGGAGCTACACCACTCTCGGGCATATACCCAACCAATGGATGCTCAATCATACCACAAGGACACTTCCTCAACTATGTTCATAGCAGCATTATTCATAATAGCCAGAACCTGGAAACAACCTAGATGTCCCTCAACCAAGACATGGATAAAGTGTGGTAATTTACACAATGGAGTACTCAGCTGTTAAAAGCAATGACATCAGGAAATTTGCAGGCAAATGGATGGAAGTTGAGAAAAATCATCCTGAGTGAGGTAACCCAGACCCAGAAAGACAAACATGGTATGTACTTACTCATAAGTGGGTATTAGCTGTAAAATAAAGGGTAACTATGCTATAATCCATAGACCCAGAGAGACTAGGTAACAAGAAGGGTTCATGGGGGGGACACCCAGACCTCCCTGGGAAGGGGAGATAGAAGAGATTTCATGAGTGGACTTAGGGCGGGTGGGGATGGGAACAGGAGCAATCAGTTAAGGCTGATGGAGGGGGAGAGTACTGAAAAGAGAATACTAGGAAGGAGGGGGGTCATTTTGGGGTCAGGTAGGAACCTGGTGCAAGGGAATCTCCCATGAATCTACAAGGATGACCCCAGCTAAGACTCCTAGCAATAGTGGATATGGCCTGAACTGGCCATCTCCTGTGATCAGATTTGTGCCTAGCCCAATTGTCATCAGAGAGGCTTCATCCAGCAACTGATGGAAAGAGATGCAGACCCACAGCCAAACATTAGGCAGAGTTCAGGGAATCCTGCAGAAGAGAGGGAGAAAGGATTGTAGGAACCAAAGGGGTCAAGGACACCACAAAAAAACTCACAGAATCAACTAACCTGGGCTCACAGAGACCAAACCGACAACCAGGGAGCCTGCACGGGACCAACCTAAGCTCTCTCTCTATATGTGACAGTTGTATAGCTTTGTCTTCTTGTGGGAATCCTAACAGGAACAGGGGCTGTCTCTGACTCTTTTACAGGCTTTTGGGACCCTACTCCTCATCCTGGGTCACCTTGCCTACCGTAATACACAGGGAGGTGCTTAGTCTCACTGTAACTTGATATGCCATGTTTTGTTGATACTCATGGGAGACTTGTTTTTTCCTAAACAGAAACACAGGAGTAGTAGATGGGGTGTGTGTGTGGAGGGGTGAGGGTGGGAACAGAAGGGGGTCAGAGGGGAGGGACTGAGAGGAGAGGAGGGAGGGAAAACTGCAGCTGGGATGTAAAACAAATAAATAAATTCATATAAAAACGAAGCTGGGTGTAGTGGCTCATGCTTGTGATCCCAGTACTTGGCAGGATGAAGTTAGGAAGACTATCACAAGTTTGAGGCCAGCATGGGCTACATAATGAATCCAAAGCTGGCATAGGATAGATAGTGAGAACCTGCCTCAAAAATCGAGAGGATAGGCGGTGGTGGTGTTGAAAATTAAAGAAACTTGGGGGTTGGGGGTTTAGTTCAGTGGTAGAGTGCTTGGGTTCAGTCCTCAGCTCCGGAAAAAAAGAAACAAATAAAATTAAAGAAATTTTAAGGTATACCTGACCAACATAAATGACAGCCACAGCAACAACATGAATGTCACAAAGAGTACCACTCAGCTTAGTGTGTGGCACATACCTATAATCCTGGTACTTGGTAGGTAGAGAAAGGAGGACCAGAGATCCGGAGCCAGCTTAGGCCATATGAGACCAAAAGAGGGGGCAGGGAAGTGGAGAGAGAAAGGAGGCAGGGAGGGCGAGGGGAATATATGAGCTGTGGAAGGCCAAAGCAGTTAACAGGAAAAGAGAAATATTCTATTATATACTGACAAACAATAGGAAAACTGAAAACATGTTTAGAAATAGCATAGGATTTCTGCAAGCACAAACCTGTCTAGTGGCAAAACCTGACATGAACCAACATGAGGCTATAAATAGCTTTTACATAACCAACTCTGAGTGAATGTGCACACATTTCCTCCAGACAAATCCAAGCATTTCATTATGGGCTTCTGGCCCAGATCCTGTTTGCCATATTACATAATATATATGATACATACTACATTCTTCATCATAAAGTTGTCAAACTTGCCAAACCTTAAACTAATATATACATCCAGTGAAATACCAACCAGAATTCTAATGTTTTCCCCCCAAAACTGGGTGAAATTTAAGGTTTACAAAAAACAAATTCATGTTTAAGAATAGCTAAGAAAAAGAACAGCAGGAACATGGCAAAGGCTTTTTTTTTTTTATTAAAACTGACCAAAAATCATTGCTATTAAAAATAATAGTGTTAGCCCTGTGTGGTAGTGCATGCCTTAAATTCCAGCACTTGGGAGGAAGAAGCTGGCGAACCTCCGAGTTTGAGGCCAGCCACGGCTACACAGTGAGACCCCATCTCAAATATATATATTTGGCTGAAGGGATGCCTCAGTGGTTAAGACCACTTGCTTCTTCTTCCAGAGGTCCTGGGTTCTATTCCCAGTGACCACATGGTGGCTCACAATCATCTGTAACTCTAGTTCTAGGGGATTAGATGCCCTTTTCTGGCCTCCAAGAACACCAAGCATATACATGGTACACAGATATACATACACAGGCAAAACCCCCATCCCATACACATAAAAAAAAATTAAAACACACATGCATGGTGTTAAATGTAGCACAAATGGAGCCAGTCAGAAGGCAAGAGGAAGTCCAGAACTAAATTTAAGTATCTATGGGAACCCAATCTGTAAAATGAGTGGCACCTCAAATCAATATTGGTTTTTCTTTCTTTTTCTTTTTTTTTTTTTTTTGGTTTTTCCAGACAGGGTTTCTCAGTGTAGTTTTGGTGTCTGCCCTGGATCTCTCTGTAGACCAGGCTGGCCTCGAACTTACAGAGATCTGCCTCCCAAGTGCTAGGATTAAAGGCGTGCACCAACACCACCTGGCTAGTATTGTTTTTTCTTAATTCATCTTAAAAGTGTATTTTATGTGTATGAGTGTTTTGCCTGCATGTAGGTCTGGGAACTGCTTGCTTGCCTGGTCCCTGTGGAGGTCAGAAGAGAGCATTGGATCCCTTGGAACTGGAGTTATATAGACTGTTGTGAGTCACCTTGTGGGTGCTGGGAACTGAACCCAGATCCTCTGAAACAGCAGCAAGTGCTCTTAACTACTGAGCCATCTCTCAAGTCCTGAGTGGTTTTTTAAACAAATGATGTTGGCATAATTGACTAAATTATTATTACTGATATTTTTATTGTTTCTTTGGCCCTCTTATAACTTGGACCTAGAGCATCAATATACTAAACAAGTCCTCTACCACGGGACATTATATCCTCAACCTCTTTTTCACTTTTTGTTTTTTAAAAATTTATTTCATTCTTTTTATTTACGTGTGTGTTTGTGTGTGTATATATGTATGTTTGTACGTGTGCACACAGCCAAGGAGGCCAGAAGAGAGTATCAAGCCTTTGGAGCTGGAGTTACAGGTAGTTGTGAGCTGCTGGATTGGGGGTGCTGGGAACCCAACTCAGATCCTTCAAAAGATCAGTACGAGTTTCACTATGAGTTCTTAACTGCTGAGCCATCTTTCCAGCCCACCCTTTTTCTTTCTTTTTAAAAAAATATTATTTGCCGGGCAGTGGTGGCACACACCTTTAATCCCAGCACTAAGGAGGCAGAGGCTGGCAGATCTCTGAGTTCGAGGCCAGCCTGGTCTACAGAGTGAGTTCCAGGACAGCCAGGACTGTTACACAAAGAAGCCCTGTAATTATAATGCAGAGAAAATTGTTATCACAAATGTCCAAACTGGTTCAGGGTCTTAGCTTGATAATCTAAGACTATGATGTAGAGGTGACCAAAATGGGCTTCTCAGAGAGACTCGGCCTCCCACATGCTCACAACATGCTTGGTACTTTCAGAGCCATGAAAATGATCAGGGGGCTGGAGAGATGGCTCAGCTGTTCTGAGCACTAGCTATGCTCCCAGAGGACCTGAGTTCAATTCCCAGCACCCACATGGCAGCTCAAAGCCATCTATAACTCCAGTCCCAAGGGATCCAATGCTCTCTGCTATCCTCCCTGGGCACTGGACATGCACATGGTGCACATATATACACGCAGGCAAAACCCATACACAGAAAAAAAATAAGAAAGAAAAGAAAAACAATCTCAAGAATGACACTAACATTTATACTACAAGGTCCATATACTGGACAGTATTTTTTTTTTTTTTGCTTTTTTTTTTTTAAAGATTTATTTATTTATTTTGTATACAGCATGTATGACCAGAAGAGGGCACCAGATCTCATTACAGATGGTTGTGAGCCACCATGTGGGTGCTGGGAATTGAACTCAGGACCTCTGGAAGAACAGTCAGTGCTCTAACCTCTGAGCCATCTCTCCAGCCCATGGACAGTATTACTAGTATAACATGTAGAGCATAAACCAGTTGGATATAAATGTGAATATACTGTCATGTTCCTACATATGAATAAATTTGTACACGTTTGTAAATGAAGAGCCCAGAAATATGAACAATTGTACGCTTATAAACCTAGACACATTTCTGAATGTGTTAGGACTGGGAGCCGCTTTGACCCTTTGCCCTGCCTTCTTCCAGGTAAGGAGAAAGAAATTTAAAGGAATCTCCGACTATGTAAACATCTTGAATTAACACCCTGTAATCAGAGGTTGTAAACACCAGCCCTTGGAATGCACTCCTCAAGGGGTCGTAAATCTAAAGAACTGCACTCTCCTGGGAACTGTTCTTTCCCTAGGTCATAAACCCCAACTCCAGACAACCATACTTCCCAGAGGCTCAAAATCCTGTACCCCCTGCACTGGTCCTTCTCTATAAAAGGATGTTCAAGTCCCTTCTCCGGGTCACAGAACCAAATAATTTTCTGTGGCCTTGGCTAGCTAGAAATTTTTGTTCCCCACGAATTTTTGTGCCCCCCCACACACACAGGGTTTCTCTGTGTATCCTGGGCTGTCCTGGATCTCACTTTGTAGACCAGCTGGCCTTGAACTCACAGAGACCCACCTGCCTTGGCCTCCCAAGTGCTGAGATTAAAGGCGCATGTCACCACTGCCCAGTTGACTCTAGCATTTTTAAAAAAACATTTTCATTTATGTGATACTGATAATAAGAATCAAACCCAGGGTCTCAAACATGCTAGGCTACTCTACCACTAAGCTATATCAATGGCCTTCATGTTCACTTTTTATTATTATTTTAGTACTAGCATTGAGTTCAGGGGCTAGCAAATGCTAGGCAAATGCTCAACATTAAGCTACATCCTAAACCCCTAAACCCAACACCCCCACCCCCACTTTTTACTTGCTCAGGCTGGCCTTGAATTCATCTATGGCCCAGGAAGGTCTGATCTTGCAAACCTTAAGCCTTCTGAGCCTCATTTTTATTTTTAATAAGGTGAATGTAGGGGTTGAGGATTTAGCTCAGTGGTAGAGCACTTGCCTAGCAAGCGCAAGGCCCTGGTTTAGGCCCTCAACTGGGCGGGGGGGGGGGGGGGGGGGGGGGGGGGGGGAGAGATAAGGTGAATGTGTTTACTAAACAGTTTCTTGTCAGGTCCTCCAAGAAATTCCTTTTCCCAAGGTCAGGCATTTACACAAAGTCAGTATTTCCTCAGGGCTTGAAGATAGCTCCTACAACCTAAAAGGCAATCATTCAAGCTCCTCCATTAACATATGACTGTGGTGCCTATTAGCATGTCAAGCCTCTAGGCCCCCTCATTCCTACTCCCAAGCCCAGACCCCAGCTCCCAGGCTCCCGTATTCACAGGTACTGGGTCACATCTAACCCAGGAGAACCCTCCACCCTACCACAGTTGCTTCTCTCTGCTTTCTGAGACAGCCTTGGCAGTTTGGAAAAAAAAACTTTCCCTTTTCATCCACAGAGTAGTTATTTGGGTTTCTTTGCTGCATCCCATTCACTTCTCTTTTAAAATTAAAAAAAAAATTTTTTTTTTTTGGTTTTTCGAGACAGGGTTTCTCTGTGTAGCTTTCCGCCTTTCCTGGAGCTCACTCTGTAGACCAGGCTGGCCTCAACTCACAGAGATCCGTCTGCCTCTGCCTCCCGAGTGCTGGGATTGAAGGCGTGCGCCACCACCGCCCGGTTTTAAATTTTTTAAATTTTTTAATTGAGTGTCTGTGTGTGGAGGCCAGTGCCAGCTGAGGCCAGAGGCTTCAGATCTCAATGAAGCTGGGGTTACAGGCAGTTGTGAACCACCCGACATGGGTGCTGGGAACCGAACTGGAGTCCTCTGCTAAAGAAGTACACTCTCTTAATCACTAAACCATTTCTCTAGCCCCGAAATTGTTTCTTTAAAAAATTGTAACTCCAAGGCTTTTGATCCTAGCACTTGAAAGGCAGAGGCAGGAAAGCAGATCTCTGAGTTTCAGGCCAGCCTGGGCTACATAGAGAGACCCTATCTCAACAACCCCCACTCCAAATGTAACTCCAATAAAATTCCCATCAAGATTTTTTTTCTGACCCAGGTCTCTCTACCTAACACTGCCTGTCCTGGATCTCACTAGGTGGACCTCGAACGCACAGAAATATGTCAGCCTCCCTAGTGTTGGGATTAAAGGCATGCCCCACCATGCTGACAGGATTTTTTTTTTTTGAAACGAAGTCTCATTATGTCGCTACAGCTGGTGTGAAACTAGTATGTAGACACTGGTCAGCAGTGGTGGTGCATACCTTTAATCCCAGCACTCGGGAGGCAGAGCCAGGTGGATCTCTGTGAGTTCGAGGCCAACCTGGGCTACAGAGTGAGTGCCAGGAAAGGCACCAAAGCTACACAGAGAAACCTTGTCTCAAAACAACAACAACAACAAAATAAACTGGTATGTAGACCAAGGCTGGCTTCCAGCTCACAGAGATACTCCTACCTCCGCCTCCCTGAGCTTGAACTAGAGGCATGTGCTACTGCACCTAGTCCTCTCCTTAGCATTTTAATGGCATGACAAGTTAATTCTTTTAATAAGAACAGGGCTGGGAAGATGGCTCAATTAATCGGTGAAGGGTTGGACAAGTTTGGATCTCTGCCACTGGCATAAGCTAGGGCTAGGCTAGGGAGATGGCTCAGTACAGTCTGATAACCTGAGTTTTAGCCTCAAAAAGCCAGATGTTGTGGTACACATCTGTAATCCCAGCACTCCTAGGACTAGATGGATGGTAGAAAAAAGGAGAACTGCCTGGAAGGTCATGGGCCAGCTAGCCTGAGG
The DNA here is from genome assembly GCF_949786415.1 of Peromyscus eremicus. Lineage (NCBI taxonomy): Eukaryota > Metazoa > Chordata > Mammalia > Rodentia > Cricetidae > Peromyscus > Peromyscus eremicus. Next base: position 11,232,354 of record NC_081439.1, on the reverse strand, counting down.
TATGCAGCACAGCAAGAGAAAAAGGGACCCTGCCTCAATGAAGTGGAAGGAGAGACCTTTTTTTAAAAAAACCGTCCTCGGGCTGGAGAGATGGCTCAGCGGTTAAGAGCACTGCCTGTTCTTCCAGAGGTCCTGAGTTCAATTCCCAGCAACCACATGGTGGCTCACTACCATCCGTAATGAAATCTGGTGCCCTCTTCTGGCCTGCAGGTGTATATGCAGACAGAACACTGTATACATAATAAATAAAAATAAATCTTTAAAAAAAAAAAAAAAAAAAAAAAAAAAACCGTCCTCTGGGGCTGGAGAGATG